>NC_092181.1:607500-907500 GCF_043641665.1 Enoplosus armatus | reverse complement strand
GGAGTGCAACTTTAAGTGAAAAAAAATAAAAAATTCAGGATGTGGCCTGTCCAGCAAGTTAAGCACATGAACACTTGAAAGCTGTGGAAATGAGATGTCATTCTTTTTTTCTGAGTGCTCCACATGACGTGAACATGGTATAACTAGCAGTGATTATAATGAACAGAAGGCTCATCCACAGTATATTCATCTTCATAAAACTAGTTATACCACAGCGCTGGTGTTACATGACTCAGAAGCCAGAGCTCTTGTCTGGATACATTTACACACCATGTTGACTGAAAAACAAATGTAGTGTTTAGTAAACCCACTTTGGTTTTAGTAACAGTTTGACATTAATTTTTACACTCCCTGTTTCAAACTGCTTTTCTGCTGCGTCATGCTCTGCATTTTCTGATAACTCATCCCGCGCTACGTCTTAGCCCGGCCGAGTCACGGATCCAACAGATCACCATTAATCACGGCGTGACCTTCCCCTCAACCAGGCCCATCTAAAGCTCATTCATCCCCATTTGCCATGCAGCTCTGCGGGTCGATAATTGGCAAAGCAAAACACAGATTAAACCCAATTTGGAGGGTTTCAACTTGAGGCTTAGCAGAGACAGCCGGGCCCAGGCTGAACTGGAGTTCACTGCGCTCTGGTCCTCTCAGCCTGTCTGAGGCTGCACCGGGAGGGGACCGCAAAACCTAAATCAAACCAGTCTGTTCTCTGTGTTTGTGTTTGCGTGTGTGTGTCACAGAGAGAGAAACACAGTGTGAGCGAGTGTGTGTGCAGAGCATGCAACAGTGCAATTCTCCCCGCATTGCCATCCCTAATAGAAACCAACTTCCAGCGCTCAAACTCCATTTGTCTCATTAACCTATTAGCTTAAAGTTTAATTGCAGGATGTCGTAAAATGATTTGGTCTATGAGTAATGACAATATTTCGGCTCCGTAATGGCCAGAACAAAGCAAACTAAAGCTAAGCTAAGCAAAGCCGGTTGTTTTTCTTCCTCACGGCATGTCTGGGCTGCAGATTTGGGACTTTACCTCGCCGTGTCGGTCGGATAATTGTTTACTGCCGAGGTTTTTGTTGCATGAGGGCACCATCACGGCAGGATAACAAACTAATGACTAATTTCATGGCTATTGAGTCATTTTAAAAAGACCATCATGAGGATCAACTTTAAAGAGCAACTGTGACTAATCCGACAACAGGTATTCAAGGTATGGTGAACGAGGTAACCATAAAGTGAAAAAGAGGGGCATTAAGATGTCTCCACATCAGCTTTTTAGTGACTTTAAAGGCTTTTAAGAAAACCTAATCCACTTAAATACTGCTTATCAAACTAGCGGTTCAAAACAAGCAGAGGGGAAACCACATTCCTCTCTGCAACCATGGGAGATGACCCCTAGGTGGCAGCGTACTTCATGAAACCTCCACCACTGTAACAACAACATCACTCCAATTACAAAACCTCCTCAATTGTCCTCGCTTTTATTTGCTCCGCAGGGCCACGAAACTGGATGACAGTGCGTCTGAACGCTCGATAAGTTATGATCAGCTGCCCCGACTCTCGCTCCCGCCCTTTAAACAGCAGCTTGATAGGATCTGTGAGGCGCGCTGGGCATGTATAGTGTTACTCTCATCAAAGGGGACTGAATGGGGGTGAATGGAGGATGATGTGTGTACTGCCTCTGCTTAGTGGAGGCATTTCCAGCTGGCGCCAGGGCAGAGGAAACCCACTGAGACACACAACAACACACACAGACACAGGGGTCAGCCTGGATTCACCCTCCTCCTCCACCACCACCACCTCCATGCCTCTTGGCCTCCTCCGCCTCCTCTTCTTCTACCCAAACCCTCACCCCCCGCCTTCCCTTCCCAGGCCTCGCCGCCTCTCATCTGCTCTTTCTCGCTTGTTCATCTTTTCTTCTGCTTTTTCTTCCATCTCTCTGCTGTCTCCTTTTCACTTCCTCACTTTCTCTCTTCTTATCCATCAAACTTCCAAGAATTACACTTAAAAAAGCTCTAAAGAGCCAATTCAGGAGTAAGAAAGGTCGTTTGCTGCATGTAAAGAATAAGACCTTTATCAATATACTTTTATATATACAATGTATACAATATACATTTGATCACATGATTAATCTCTTGTATGCTCTGAGCAGGAACGGCCAATCAGAGACAAGGATTTACCCCACATCTTCTATATTGTTCATTATTTTAAAATGACTTTACTCATTGTCATTTTTTAAAATGTTAATTGGATTTATGTGAACAACAATCTGATATATTTAGAATCTATCATTGGAAATTGGAATGAAGATGCATGGGAAGTGATTGCAAACAAAATCAATATAAGCTTTATTCTTGTAGTTTTATAAGTAAAAAAAGAGTTGTGTCCTATCAAATGCAAATAATAGGCTAACTGCTACAACTCACACATCTCAGAAGGTGTCTTCTGTACTGCCATCATCTAAGATCTACGCTTAACAAACTTAACAAACCTCTGGAGCTCTTCTACATTTAAGAGTATTTTTATGTCGTAAGTAATTTGATAAATAGCTTTTATTCTTAAAAGCAAAAGTTCTACAGTTTGGGAAATAGGCTTATTCACTTTCTTGCAGAGAGTTATATACCACTCTCCTCTACCATATGAAGCTCCAGAATCCGGTTAGCGTGGCTTAGCATAAAGAATGGGAACAGGGGAAACAGCTAGTCTGGCTCCGTGTGAAGCTAACAAAATTTGCTTCAGCATCTCTAAAGCAAACTAATTAACACATTATGAGTTGTTTTTTAAACTGTACAAAAACCAAGGTGTAAAAACAACAATTAGCCATTTGGCCATTTTCTTGGAACAATAACTTGAATGACCCCCCCTTAAAACGGTGACCAGGCTAGCTGTTTCCCCCCAGTCTTTATGCTAAGCTAAGCTAACCAGCTGCTGGCTCCAGGTTCATATTTGAACAATAAACATGAGAGTGGTATCGATCTTCTCATCTAACTCTCCGCAAGGAAACGAATAAGAGTATTTCCCAAAATGTCATTCCTTCCATTTTTACTCTCACTCAAGTCCAAAAGTTCACTTTTAGAAGTTTAATAAATGTGCTTTCTATCACACCCTCCTATTTGTTTTCACCTCCTCCTTCTCCCCTCGATCCACATCTACCCATCTTTTTATTGTGTGTTCCATTTTGTTGACGCTGCATCTTTTCTGATCAGCTTCAGATACACAGGGGAAAGAAAAACAGGGAGAGAGTACTTACATCACCACAAAGCTTCCGTCCTTCTCTCCGACATTTGAGTGACATCAGGGCTAAGAGGAATTTGATTCTAGTGGGATGTTAACGGCTAAATTACTCTTGGCAGGCCCTCCCTCACTTCTTCGGGGGGGAGGGAGGGGGACTCCAAACGGTCAGGACAAATTAAAAAGCCAACCTGCTATTTTACTGTTCAGATCTGTTGATGCTATAAAGCAGGAAAATGGGGCTTGGCGGCCTTTACATGACTACTCGGCTGATTTTACGTGATTTTCCCCCGGCCCTGAATCTAAGCCTTTTTGGCACAACATGCTATGCCCTGACCAAACACGGGATCTGTAAATGCCCTAATAAACATTTTTTAGCACTTTATTCAGTTCCATGCCCTGGGCCAACTGCGTCTAAAGTATGTCACCCAGTAACAGTGGGGAGAAAAAAAACCCTAAAGGCTAAACAAGGCGTAATGTAGATTTAATTAATGAGCTAAGCATGGGCTCACACACACACACACACACACACACACATCAAGGCATAAACACACACACTAACAGACACAGAAGCACAAAGATGAACGTGTGAAACACAAAGACACACACAAAAACTTTAGCAAACACACACATAACTGTAGGTTAATGATTTCATAGGCACACACGCACTTCTAACAAGGCAACACACACACATACGCAAACTTCAAGCCACACATCCCTGGGTTTAGAGCGATGGTGTGAAAATATGTGAGTGTAAATGAGATGCAGACAGGCTCACAGCAGTGAACCCAACAGAGAGAGAGAGAGAGGATGTGGCTTGGCTTTGAATTGCTAAACTAAAGTTTGAGGAGGAAGGAGCCATATTTTGAATTCTATGCATACTGATCATCTTTGTGCGAGTGTGTGAGTGTAAAAGGAGCTGTGCGTTTTACTTCTGCTGGTAGTTTAGGAACGTGACTCTGATGTGCAAATGTTTCACAAAAACCTACATATGCATATCTCCTGTGTAGCACAAAGAGTACGAATGATATGAAAGAAATATTCAAGTCCTCTTCTTAAGCAGTAGCAATACTAGATTGTAAAAGCGTTGCATTACAAATAAAAGACCTGCATTCCAAATGTTACCTGAATAAAGTATAAGTTTTATAAGAAAAATGTTCTTTAAGTATCAAAAGCAAACGTATCACAATGAAGAACGGCCCCTGGTATCGTTATATGGGTAGCACAGGGTACACAAATGTCACTTGAGAACGACAGAGGAACAAATGAGAAACTAATGATAATGAATCCTGCTGTCTCAGGTTTGTTTTTAAGGAGCTAATTGAGCATTGCCAGTAAAAACGCATTATAGCTTCTTGTTAGTTTTGTATGATGACGCTTTATTGAGGCAGAAAAAGGCTAAATAATCATGAAGTGATGGAGGGTAACTAGTAGCTTCTCAGTATGACGCATCAAAGAAAAAACACTAACTCAGGTAATTAGTGATTAATTAGTTTTGCGCAGCTCAGCAGCTGATTCGGAGTTAATGAAGAATGACTCATGAAGACAGTTTTTAGAAGCTAAATTTTACCGTTCAATTCATTTTTAACTATGACTGTGTCTTATATACTCAGAGCTTGTTTCAGTTATTCAGGAAACACTTATTAGTACTTCATGTTCCTCACACATTCTTTGGTAACTACTCAGTAATTCGTGTGCCTTATTGTTAAGTGTTGCCGTTAAATTAGTATTTGATTATTTGTATTGATGCATTAAAGTGTAAGCAGCGTTTTACTTTTGTAGCTGGTTGAAATGGAGATTATCTCAACTATTTTATATAATGTTAGGTCATTGAGTCTACAACAGCAAATCATATATTATATTGTAAGTATCATGTCCAACATCAATCCCATAATTTAATATATATAAGAACATAAACAACCTTTACTTTTAAAACTTAAAGTACATTCAGTGGTCAATACATGTACTTTTGCTTTTAAGTTAGATGTGACTTTAACTTGTAATGGACTACTTTCAAAGTGTTGCTGCTTTTACTTCAGTAAAGGATCTGAGAACTTCTTCCACTACTGGACAAATGTTGTGAAGAAAAAAGTATAGTATTAATTCGCTTCTGAAATGCATAAAGTACAAATACCTCATAATTTTAACACTGCATTTATCTGAAACGTTTGTAGTTACTTTACATATATAAACATTTGATGAGTGTACCATGTGTACTGACAGTGCTCTAAGTACAAAGGTCAGTTGGTTTGGTTCCTGTAGGCTAAAAAACACCTAATGAATCTGGGATCCCGTTAAATCCAAACACCAATATTTCACCAGTCTTGGCGAATCATTAATTCAGGTCATTAGAGGCAATGACTGTAAGTCAACGAGGCCGGTTGTGAATGAGAGAAGTCAACACTTGAGTCATTTATTTCTGTTCAGGCGGTGACATCAGAGCAGATGGGTCTGATGTAAACGTTTGGCGCTTGAACCAAGAGGAACAAGCTGTGCTGTGATCTCACATTCGTCCTGCTCACATGGAGAGTTTTGTTCCAAAATAAGATATCTGCCATTTGACAAAAAGTTACTCTTTCGAGAAAGACGGAGAGGAGGGTCAGAATGAGTAATGGCAGACAATTGGGACAAATCACAAGATTTTTCAGAGAATTGTGGGTTATTATTTCTGATGACAATTGAAGAAAAACAACATTTGCTTCACATAATAGTTTTCTTTAAAAGTGGATGTACAATGGATTGGAAAAAAACTCTTCATGCGTAACAAAGCAAGATTTGCAAACACAACTTTACCACTGAAAAGACACCAAATAATACGCACATAAATAGTCTGTTAATTAAATAAATAGAAAAATGTGAAGACAATAGAAGCTTTCAGGTAGTACATTATAAGCTCTAATTATATCTACTGCATGATTAGAGCGACATACATTCATATCAGGATCATGATGAGTTAACCCTGCGGTCATACTGTACATGGTCATTTACAGGTGCAGCACAGAATATGTGATCAAAGACAACATTTAGTAACAAAACTCGGATGGAGCATCAGATTTAAGTTAGCGTACATACATGAACATACAGCATTATTGATTTTTTTATATGTTGTAGTAATACATTAAATGTTTTATCCCTAATTACAGGAAGTAGCTCACATCATAACAGAACAGAACAATAGCCTTCAAATGAAGAGCTGTACAGTTCAGGACCTTTTACTTGTTGCACAATTTATTGTGTTGTAGATTGAATTTAAAATGGACTAAACGTACTTTTTGGGCGATTAATTTCACACACAATAACCCATAATGTCAAAGAAAAAAAACACATTTTCAGAGACTGTAGATTTTGATAGTTTGGTACATTCCAAAGTTTTTAAAACAGCCAGCATGCTTGTTGTTGTGCAACACACACAACAAAATCAGATAATAAGACGTGGAATCAGCTCATTTTAATTATAGTTCTTTGCCTCAATGGTTCAACTGTGAGCACATTCGCTGATGATGTCATACGTGGCCCTCTGAAACGAAATGAACAGACGGCGAGATAACAAGACGGAGGGATGAAGAGAAAAACTTGTATAATAATCTCGTTAAAAACTTGTTATCTTCACTTCTCGCTCGGAGCTCTCGCCTCGCTTCTCTTCTCTCACCTCCAACTCTGACAAGTACACTAATGTATGCACACACACACACACACACACACACACACACACACACACACACACACACACACATAAATGCAAACATGCATACAGTACATTTACAGCGTACAGTATTTACATGAGCATATACTCACACACACACACACACACACACACACAGACTGCAGATGGCAGAGTTTAGTCACGACTCAGTAACACTGTAAAAGTCAGGCACATTCTCAAACACTTTAATAACATTCCTGCCTCTAACCACAACAACTCGCCACACACACACACACACACACACACACACACACACACACACACACACTGCCACAGTTGGGTATTAGCTTGTGTTAAATATGAACAGAATAACTGGATTGAAGTTGAGTAATGTGGTTTACATTGGTGATTTAAGTTTTCAGTAATTATACAGACACCTTTAAGGTTTTGGAGCACCAGTATAAACAAGTGATTCAATGAACTGTACGGGGGAAGAAAAAACAATTCCTGAACACACACACGGTCAAAAAATAACCTCCGCTGCCTCTAACACCTGCGTTTCTGTCAGCCGCTTCACTCCTCTCCCTCCAGCACTCCTTTCAGCGGTTCGCTGCCTTGTTTAGCCTCCTCCGCCTCCTTCAGAGTGCTGAGGACTTGCAGCCATGGTGGTGGCAGCTCAATCCCAGGAGGACTGGGGCTGAGCATGTATGGCAAGCAGTCGCCAATGCTGGCATGGACATCTCGCTCCTGCTGCTGCTGCTGCTCTGTGTACTGCATCTCCAGAGCGGCTGGGATGCAGTGCTTTCGCTGCTGCAACAGAAAGATTAAAATATATTTGTCTGTATTAGTAAAGAAGTCAATTTAGGCCACAAATTGCTACGACATTCAGAAACTAGTACATCCCAGCGGGCCACCACAGACTGCAGATTTGTTCTTGAAATGAACTTTTATTGATAATGATTAACAAACTTGTCTAGGATGCAGAGTTAGGAAGTCCAATCCATGGAGGGGAATGCATCCAATTATTTTTATTATGCAAGTCAGACATTCCATCAAACGCTTTGACATCGCTTAGCAAAGCTCTAGAGAAGAGAGAGGTGATGATGCACATTAACATTAACAGTCTTCATTAATAGGTTCATAGAGGAGGTCTACAGTGATGCTATATTGTCTTGGGGTAGAAATACCAAAGTAATTTTAAATGATTCCATAGGTTGGAATCTTCTTCTGTACATTTCACCTTGTCTATATTTGCTGAGGTGTGATGATGTGCGGCTGCTCTCTTGAGCTTTCTGGTGCAACTTCTTCTAAAACAGGGATTTAGTGAAATGTCGTGTAGCGATCGACGCAGCTTCGGCTTGTTTTAGCGCACAAGAAGTTCCTGAAAATAAATTTTAGCCCTGCTCAGGTAATAATATCCAGCCAAGCACTTCCAGGTGGTGCCAGTAGTGTTGGTCGGGCTTGGTCAAATAAATATGTCATCAAGTCACAACAAGGACCATTACAACACATACAAAATAAGAAGAGAGAGATAGAATCAGTCTCAAGTCACAGACATTTAAGCTCCTGCAAAAGTGTTTTTTCTTTATCCTAGTGCACAGATTAACACAGATTTACAATACCAATACATGCTGTATTAGACTTAGTTGCCAGGAGAAGTTCATTTAGCACGAGCCTTCACGGAAAACGCTTCCTTTGCGACATCTTTAAACTTGTTTTTGAGGAGAGTGAATTAAATCAAACAAACTGAACGTCCATCCTGTTAATGTTATGTTTTGGAAAGAGCCCACTGAGTTGTGTTGACCTCGCAAGTGTTTCCCTTCGGAGGATCCACTACCTGACCTTCCCTCGCAGTGAGGAGTCGGACCTCTCAAAAGCACAGCAGTGACTACGCCTCCCTCCATCCTCCATCCTCCATCCTCGCTCCTCTTTTTATGTCTCCAACAACGCATTAGCAGGAAAAAATGCTGAAAGCAACTGTAACCGGCAAAAACTTCAAAAGCCTTGCCGGAAGCCCCCCCCTCCCCCCTCCCTCCCCCTTCCCTTCCTTGCTTCCCCCCTCACTGTTAAGCCTTTAATCACAGTTTAGTCACGCTCAGCCCTAATTAAAGACCCCTCTGATTCACAGGCGGGCGTCCCAATCTCTGCCTGACCAGAAAGCGGGCTCTGTCCCTCCCTCTCCTTCTCTCTCTCCCACTCTCTCATTTTCTTCTGCGAAACAGGCTCTTTAACTAACATGCGTGGCAGTGCCGGCTCGCTACACGATGCCTTCAAGGTGTCGTTGGGAGATAATGAGTTTGGTTTTCCAGCTCCAGTTTTCAGAGAATGCTGTTGAAGTGATGTGAGGGTGTGCCGGGAAACAAAGCACCAGCTGCATTGTAGTCTGTGTAAGTTAGTATGTGTATCTGTGTAAGTACCCTTTGAATGGGTGTCACACAGACTACTTTGGTTCGGATAATTCAATAAAAAGTCTGTGATATCCAAGGACGAGGCCCTGATATGAGCTGCTTCTGCTGCTGTCTCTGCTGTACTGCAGGAAGATGATGGCCAATATATTTAGATTTTCTTTCTCTCCCCAAGTCATTAAAATCCACCTTTATACATCGGTGTGTGTGTGTGTGTGGACACAAGACTTCATGTGTGTTAATGCACCCTCAGTTTTCTGCAAGGATAGTGAACAGGAAATGTGTGTGTGTGTGTGTGTGTGCTGCCTACCTTAAGGATGAAACCCACTGGGCAGGTAAGTTGGTCATACCACATGGCTTTGTACATGAGCAGAAGGAGCAGGCTGGTCAGGAAGGCCAAACTGATGAGGATCAGACCTGTGATCTGACCAACAACACACACACACATATGAACACACACTGTATATACATATACACCACTTCAGCAACAAGCGTCATCTGTACTAAAAGAATAAGGCTGGAAATATATTTTTGTTATTGTCAACAAATTCCATGAAAAGACCAAAACCAAAAAGGCAAATATAAAATTTCATTTTTTAAAAGTCAAATGATTTCCTAAAACAGCTGGGTGCGGCAGTATTTCTCAAACTGGAGAATACAGAGCATTTGTTGAGGACTATTTTCATCAGGGGATTAATACACATGGAGTGCTCCAGTGAGTATATATGGCAGTGGGACGACGTACAGTATGTAGGATTGACTCAAGATAAACTACAGTGTGTGAGTGTATGGTAATGAAGGGACATATCTGCCAGTGCAGTGTTTCATAAAACTGTTTTAAATTGTGTTTTTTCTGCTACAGCACATATCTGCTCTGTACATAACTTGTCCTGTGTTATCCTTTGAAACTAAAAGGGAGAAATTTAAATATTTTATATTTTTTAAATATTTTAGTTTCATGAAGGCTCCCCCTAGTTTTGCATTAATCCGACAGAAAACTGTCTATGTCGATGCAGCCAATCAAACGTTGTATAAAGCAGTAACGTCAGCGTCCTATCAGAGGCAGAGCAGACGTCACACTGAGCCAGACAGCAGCTACACAACACAAGAGCCAGACTCTGAACTACAACTACATTCAATTGCAGACCACATTAAAGTCTCCTTCCTATCTAAGTTACAAACATGAACACATGAACACTATCTGCCCAGGACATGCACACTACAGCACAAGTTTGTTCCCCACGATGTAACACCGGCACTCTGGCAGCCTGTCAGCTGCTGTCAATCAAACACAGACACCGACACCGACACGCCCCTCCAGCCGGCTGAGATGAGAAGGAGCATTTTTGATATTTCCCCAAACACCTTTTTTCCTCCTTTTAATAACACAAAACTATTAACAATACACTTAAAAACATTGACATTATTCTAGACTGCAACAAGAGACAAGTAAATGTGGTTTTAGTCTGACTTTATTTTTGGACAATGGAGCTCTACAGACAGAGAAATAAACTATATCAGGGTTTGGATACACAGTCAATACTTCAAAGTGTAGTCAGTCCACTTTTGGTTTTGGTATATGCATGGGATTTGTTGACAATAAGAAAAATATTGAATATTTCCAGACTTATCTTTTAATCAGAACTTGAGCTGATTCCAGGTCGTTGTTGTTGTACCTTGGCTTTATCTGAAGCATCACTGTAGAAGTTGATATTCAGCTTCTTGACGTTGGGCACATACAGCTTGTTCTTCTTCTGCTGCTGCTGCTGATATTGTGTTGATGTCTTCACAATGACCTGCAGCACAAACAATGCACCGTCATCTTAACTATTCTGGAGAAAAAAAACAAATTAGCTGTTGTTTGTTTTGCATTATGGTTGATGGATGACGTTGTCCCCAGTGTTCAGCACAGGTTCGGTGATCCTGCATCAACTGAAAATACTAATTTGCATTTCTAATAATACACAAACATCATTTGCAAAAGCAATTTTAATCGAGGGCTTAAGAAGAAATTTGGGAGCTACAAAGTGTTTTTTATGTTAATGATTCAGCAACATCTCATCAGCCTGTGGAACATCCTGTGCTGCTGAGTGCATCATCCAACCAAAATATGATTGTGTGGGCTTTCTTCTTGTTTTATGCATTCAAAGAGGTGCTTGCATGGCGTGGGCAGATACCAAGGGTATAACCTGGGACAGTAGCTAAGGGAGGGAAAATACAGCGGACTCAATGTTGGGGCTCATGCTGGCAAGGTAAGTACATTAATGGTGTTTGTCCAGACGTGTTCCACACTGAGTCGTAATCTGCTGGCTATTTTTGTAATGTTGTAATGCAGGGTTTGTTGTGGTCTGTGAGCAGAAGAAACGCAGTGTTTTAGAGAAAAACAAACATAAGTGGGCAGGCACATAAACAGACTCACAAACACAGACCTAACAGGCCGCACTTACCTTGTCTGCGAACGGCTGCTGGAGCTGGTGGACTTCCAGGGGCGTGATGAGGGGGATGTTATCAAAGCCGTCGTCCGCAGACGGCTGCTTCTCCAGTTTATCAGACAGATTGCTGCCCAGCTTCACCATGGCTGCTCAGCTGCCTGAAAATGCCTGGACAGATCTGGAGAGCAGGGACAGACAGCTCAGGTCAGGCTGACTCAGACTGTGTGCTTTGTAACCAAATGTGACAGCACTGCTTGTAGCTCAAATCGAGGTTCCTGGCAGGACACGAAAGAAGGTGGAGAAGCTGACAGAAGGAGGTGGAGTGATGAAGAAAAACAGGACAGGGCAAGAGTTATATAGACCGCAACAAAAGAAGACTAGAATGAAGAAGTACTTCACTACTACTGCAAGAAATGACTTTGAGATGCAACGCTGGTTTGTTGGTCCACCACTTTGCTCCTGACTGAAATATCTTCATTCATGGTGTCAAGAGGATGAATCCTGCTGACTTTGGTGATCCCTGACATTTGATCTAGCTCCACCACGAGGTGGAGATTTGTGTTTTTTAGTGAAATGTCTCAACAACTACGTCACTATCATCACGTCAAAACTGTTATTTGTCCAATACTTTGGTTTATGACTAAATACCTGCAAAGCTAATGACATTCCCATCAGCCTCAGTTGTACTTACAAATGTTAGCATGCTAACACACTAAGCTAAGAAGGTGAACATGGCAAACATTATACCTGCTAAACATCAGCATGTCAGCGTTGTCATCGTGAGCATGTTAGCATGGGGATGTTAGCTGTAGCTCAATGCAAGCTGAAGTCCAGCCTCAAAGAGCTGCTAGCATGGCTGTAGACTCTTAGACTTGTTAGCTTGTAAAATCAAATAAAACACCATAAATAACTAATAGGAAAACATAAATGTAGTATATTTGTATCCTTATAAAGTGTAAAAACGTCAAATTGCTGTTTTACAGTAGGTTATGTGTCAGATTATTTCTTGGCTGGGAGTAGTGACTTCGTAAAGCCTCCGCTGGTTACCTGGCAACAGCTCAGAGCCGAGACGTAGTCCAGCACATAACCTCCCGTAAAACCATAACATGTGGTTTTGACACTTCAGTTTTTGTATTGATTAAACAAATGAGATATAACGTGTTATTTAGTGAGTTTAAGAGGTGCTGGTAGGCGGATTCTGTTTGGACAGAGCGAGTCAAGCTGTTTCCCCCGTTTCCAGTCTTTATGCTAAGCTAAGCTAAGCTAACCGGCTGCTGGTAGTAGCTTCATACCGTACAGATATGAGAATGATATCAATCTTCTCATCTAACTGTCAGCAAAAAAGCAAATAAGCATATTTCACAAAATATCAAACTATATCTTATACCAATAATTGAATAAATCAATGAGGTTGTGGTAAGTGGAATCATAATTATGTGGCTTGAATTGGGGGCATATTTCAAAAACTTCAGACTTCTGTATGTGTAACCACCCTCATCAGGAAGTCTGCTTTCTTCCTGTTCATCCAGTCCAACAGTCTAGAGTAAACATGTTTCATAACTACTGTGTATGATCGCTTCCTCCAAGTTCTTATCTTTAATGTTTATAATCGAACACCTCTCTGCTCTGATAACGGCTCTATTTTCTCTCCTCGATCAAACAATGATCTAAATGTGGAGGAAAGAGGTGAGGAGCCACTTATCTCGTTCACACAGTGCAACACAACACCTTCCCTCAGCCAAAGGACCCCACGGGCCCCACTGACGCCAGCAACTCACAATGATGATACACACAGCAGGAGGCAACGAGCTACAGCATTTATGCTGCAGGAGAAATCCCTGATGCTCAGGAAATGTTTTTCTGATAGAGGAGATAAAGGAGTGAGGCCGCTGGACACTTGCAGTGTGAATACATGATCTGCTAAAGAAGGAAGAATACACTGTCATTAAGCAGAGGCCTATCAGCATTTTTACATCTTCAAAATTTTAAAACCAAAATTCATTCTGGGCATTGAACCCTACAAACCAATCAATCAGGAAAACCAGTGCAAAATAATCGAATCTAAATTGTGTAAAAGACAAAGACGTGTCTTCTGAAGCTGAATCTGTTCAGCAGCTTTTGTCAAGTGAAAAAAAAAGGATGTTGAATGATTATATTACTCAAGACTACAGTCCTTGGTGTCCCTGGCGAGTGGGTGGCTGAAGTGGTCATCTGTGCTGACCACCATTTTTCCTCCCCACAGTTGGAGAAAGTGAAGTGTGGGTACGATGAATCATCCTGAATCTGTGATTAACAAACGAGCCGGGTGTTGCTGTCAAACACTCAGTGTTCCCACACAGGAAATCAGAGCTGCATGTGACATCTTTCAAATGCCCGTTTTACATCCACTGTAAAACAATGTTAAAATCACAGTTTGATATATATTTATCAGCCTACAGGACCGGGAAGAGTCCAGCTCTCTAACGGAGAAGACATGCTGTGTTATGAATAGGTAAGAGTGGTCTGTTTATGCCTGCTCCTCTCTCAAGTACTTCAGGGTTCACTGGTCATGCATATCCGAACTTGCTGCATTGAAGACTGCTGCGACAACCAGGACTCAGAGAGCAGAGACACAACAGCCACACATGAAACAGATGGAAGGCTGATACAAAAACAATTTTCTATCTAATTATAGATCTGAATGAAGTATTTTGGAGCCGGTGAAGAGCGTTTTTGCATCCTCAAATCCCACACTGCACATGTTCCACATAGGGCTTGTTTTTAATGAGTTGAGGAGTTAATTAATGTAGCCTACAGCCATAAGGACAATCAATAGATGCGTATTTAATTGGAGCCTTTTATGTAACGTGGAGTCGGCGCACATTACAACGCAATCCAGCCTCATACAGTCCCATATAACAAGATAAAGATGAGACGCGAGTCCATTCATTCCCTAAAGCAGATTAATGAATGAATGAATTACCTTAATCACTTAACACGTCATGAGAATAAATACCTGTCCTACAGCGCGATGTTCCGCAGCGGCGGAGACTCTCTTCACCCGCAAACACATCTGCCCGATACGCAGACAAACGGCCGCACCCCCAGACATGTGGACAGAAAAGAGAGGATATAAACTTACTGTGGCTTTCTTGCGCTCTCCTGTCGCCCGTGGATGGGATCGGACCCCGCTGGTGCTGACGGGGACTCGGTGTGAACGCCGGTTGCCGTGGTGATGTGTGATTCACGGCAGGACTGCGCATGTAATTGAGCCCGGAGCGGCTCCGTGCTCCGGAGGAAACTGGCAGCTCAGTGTGAATGCGCATCTTCACGCGGCTCACGGGGGGATTGTGGCTGATCAGGAAATGCGTTGCGTCTGTGGGAAATAATCATATCTCGGTTTATCTGAGTGTTTGTCATCAGTGCGGTGAGACAGGGGCCTTAAGGGCTCGTCACCAAGTGTCTGGACTACACATTGCACAGTTATTTAACAGCTGCAGAGACTGTAAGACCGCGTCCACACGGAAACTCTGACAGGATCGATACGACGCCTTCACAAAGTACGAAACAACATGAAATAGTAGTGAGCCACATCTTATTACGCAAAGGCTTCATGCATGGTCAACCCAAAAGAACAACTTCTTCATTTGGGACACTTTCCTTTTTTCTTAATCATGTTCCTTTTTGTAAAGTTCAAACTGAGTTAACCCTTTAAGCCTTCTTCATTTCTCAACATTTCCCTTAAATGTCCTTTTAAGACAGACAGGACATGTTTCCACAGCGCAGGACAGCATCACGTGTGTTTCTGTGTCTGCTGACCTCAGTGGTGGAAAGTCAAAAGGGAACTTTTACAGTGCTGGACTTGAGTTGCAGTTTTGAGGTACTTCTACTTGACTTGAGTATTTCCATGTACTCTGACTTCAACTCCACTACATTACACAGGGACATTTTGTGCTCTTTACTATTTATTAGACAGTTACTGGCTACAGTAACACCTTACTATTTAGTATTTAAAATCAGTATATAAACATGGGCCTCACTGGTTTAGAACGCACTATAATGTAGTCGTAAGCAAGACATTTAATAAACAAGTGTTTATTAATGTACAGTATTTGTCAACAACTCTCTCATGAAGACATATCTTATATCATTATATCAACTGTATTTGACCATATTATCATTCATTATCCGTTTATTCAGCAGCCTATTCGTGCTTACAGTTATAGTTAATACATACATAAATACACAAATAAAGAACTGCATCATAGTGTGTTTACTACATGTTTATATACTGCTTGTAAATGCCAAGTCTAAAGTGTTAACCCTGGCTACTTTACACATTAAGATATACATTCAAAACATATGGTTTATGATGTTAGATGACATTTTAACTTCCCAGGTGAATATAAAGTAGATAAAATGAACATTAAAATTCTGCTTACATATGAATGTGTCGTTTTGCATGATAAGTACATTTTACCTCTGTACCTTCTCCTAAGCAGCATGAAGAATTGAGTACTCTTACTTTAAAAAGATCTCAACAGTTCTTCCATCACTGGCTGAACTCCGTTTGAAGGAAATATTCACACTCAAGCTGCTGAGAATTTCTAATGGTGATAACTTTAGATCCCATGTAAATATTCTTGATGTCTTTAGTATTATTTAATACACATTTACCTGTAATTCAGCCTCACCCTTTAAGCCCTTTTTGGAAATATTTGGATCTTTACTACAATTTAAAATATAGCTCTCCAGCTGCAGAGTTTGTAATGACGGTCAGAAGGTCTAAGGTCGGCAGACATGTGCAGCTCAGTTGCCTTTGACCTACTAACTGATATCCCGTGACCTGGATGACCTGAGGAATCTTCAAAGACATATTCAAGCATTTGTGTATTTCTGGGTTATTGACTCTTGAAACAAAGGCGTCTCGCTGTGAGGAAGAGTTAGGTGGAGCAGCTTACTGGAGGGCTTTTTGATCCATGGTGATGCGGTTCACCTCTCTCAGTGAAGGCGATGCATATGCAGAGGTGTGTGTCAAAGAGAAGTGAAAGACAGAGATACTTTTGAGTATTTATTCATACGTGTGTGTGAGTGAGTTTGAGACAAGCCTGTGTTTCAGAGAGTGATGTGTTGGAGAATGAGTGGGAAGAAGGAGCCAGGCTTGTCTACAGATTTAGATCAACCTTTTCATGGAAAGAGGACCCATGCTGTTTTCCTCTTTGGCCGTGCCTGACTGTATGAATTCATTATGCCTTTAGGGGAGCACTCGTCCAAAAATCAGCAGCGAAACCCCCCTCGCCCCCTGCCAACCCATCAATTGGGCCTACATTTATTATTTTGACCTTTCCTTTGCGGGGGAGTGACATCAAAGTGGATCCTCCACTCGTTCCTCTGTAAGGAGACGGAGGTGTCATCCTCACAGTGTGAGAGGCAGACTGCCGGCCTGCGCTGGTTTTGTTGTCAGTGAAGAAGAGAGACGGAGTCTGGGTCAACATAATTAAAATGAGAATCAATTAGGCCGTGGTGTATGAAAGAAACAATGTCTGAAACCAGGCTAATGTGTGACTAATGTTTGTTTGTTTGTGTGTGTGTGTACACTTCTGTGTGTTTATAAATCTTTTTTGAGACATTCTGATGATTTGAGGATTTCACAAATTTAAATGTGGTATTTTTAAAAATATATTACGACTTCGACTTTACATAATCTTGATTAATCCCCTCCGTAATCAGTTCTTTATATTAATCATTGTATGTACATGTTGCCACAGCTTGTGAAACCTGTGGTAATATGCTTTTTATTTGTTTGTTTTATATTAAAATATTTGGTTTGTATGATAATAATGATGATATTATTCTTGTTTATATTTTAAACTGAAAAACAGAAATCATATTTGTTCCTTATAAAGAATTAAAAAACAAATCAACCAGTTCATTGTTGTTGAGTCAGACAGTCATTAATGGTCATTTAAGGACCTTTTAGTAACTTCTTAGTGTTAGAGGTCTAAAAAGTTGAGTACTACAAGAGGAAAGTTTCCCAGAGCACTAAAACTATTTTGCAGTAAATTGGTTCCAATTGGCAAAGTGAGTTCTGACATTTGAAGGTCAAGGGAGGGACCAAAATATCAAATGAAAAGAACAGTTATGTCCTTCAAACTAAAAATTAAACCGAATAAAAATGTTGTTATTGAAATTGATTAATTTAGTCACAAGATCATGTTTCTAAAAGGTCTTTGTAAGTCAAATTTATCAACACGAAGAGTGAACGAGCTGCTACTGCACTTCCCCTCTCGCTCAGAAACACTTCAACTGTGGATTTCAAGCTTTTGTGTCGTTTTCTTGGAGGCAGAGCAGTGACGATGTGGTTAAGGGAAAAAGAACAACAGTGCTTCCTTGTGTCTCCAATGTTTTCTCACAGCCATTAACTTTGGTTGAAGTGTATGAAGGCCACACATCTTCATATAACTCAGAGGTGACGACAAACAATTCTTAACATAACTACAATCTTGTATTTTTGTCTAATTTTTTTCAGTTTGATGCTGTTAGAATAAGCAATTTTAGTGAAAGTTTTAGCTGACTTTTTGGTCATTACTTTATTCAGATAATGGCTGTTTTTCTCCACACATATCCGATGTTAAACATTATGTTTATTTTTATCTCAGTGTTGTACAACATGTGAGCACTGGATACTATCCAACAACTTCAACAGCAAAAGCTTAGAGACTGTACAGAAAAAAAGGATAAACAAACCCAAATATTATAGTTAAACCCAGACCCTAATTCTAGACCACGTCTATAAAGGCCAGTGAATTATATAGTAAATGAAGGAAACGTGAAGTACAAGGTCTCCAGCCTTCATATAGGGAAACAGAAAACACTGTAGCTCAAAGAGATCTGCAGCAGGATCTGAGAGTCCTTAACACAGTAGCCCCTCGTACTGCGCCGCTCCGCTCTCTCTGCCATCCGACCTTCAATCACTTCCTCTCTGGCTCAACGGAGCGCCGGCCGCCCATTTCCTCCCTCCTCGACTGAAAACTCATCTTCGAAACAACATCGCCCTCTTCCCTCTGAAGAATGTAACCTTTTCCAAGCCCATATCCCATCTGTCTCTCTCTCAGTGTAGTTCTGTTTCACTCCTTGTTGGTCACACTGATGTTACAAGAAACCCAAGGCCACGGTTGCTGTAGCTTCTCTTTATTTTTGGCTGCTTAATAGTGTTTATTTGTAGCTCTCAAAACCCAAATACCAGAGAACATGAGTGAAATGCCTGAAATAAAAGATGTATGGTAATAAAAAGAGTACAACACATGCTATGTAAAGTGTGAAGTAACGTGGATTGTGTTGTCTATAACAGTGAGTTTCTAAACCATCAGTCATCAATGTTATTTTTATGAACAATACAATAGTAATAAAGCTTTTTGAGAGAATCCTAATTTGTTTGCATTAATTTGATGTTTTGTTTGAACTTTAAAATCTATCTTCATTTTCACACACAATATATTTCCACTTAATAACTAATAGCTCTGATTGATTTGCTCTCCACTTTCTGTCTGCTGTACATTTGGTAATTCACCTCATAATATGAGCAGCAGCACTGACTTTATTCTTTTAATCGGACGCCACTCAGTCCAATAGTTTGTTTTGGGTAGTCTGAGTGACGTACCGCTGGAACTTGGGTAGGGAGTTAAAAAACCTTAAGACCTAACATAAAGTATCCAAACACATATAGCAGAAATGGCTTTTCAGGCACCCCGTGACATGTTCATAAACATATATTTCTGGGAGCAAAGTGCAATAAGTTGTCAAAGCTATTGAAGTATTTTAAATCATCATGTCAACTGCTTTACCAACAGGGCCATCTAGTGTCTGATCAGCCTCATGACCGCTCCGGCAGAGGCTGAGCCCGACAGCAGAGAGACTGAGATCCTGACGGCTAACAAGGTCACACATCAGATGAATGAGCTGCAGCAGATCTGGATCAGCTGTTCTTCTTCATCAACAGATGGCAGCAGCACATCAGAGACAGCAGTGGTCTAACATGGGACTGTGTTTGTTTCATTAGATAACTGGATACCCGACAGAGAGCAAATTATAGTCTATCGATGTGAAAACTGAACATTAATAAATGGGTAATGATTCATTTGAATGCTAACAAATAAATTAGAATCAAAATGTCAATTGTGGGTTAATGTTGTGTTGAAGATTTAGATATCAGGTGTTACTGATGAAGACATTATTTTATACTGTTAAAGAATTGATAAATAAAATGTGTTTTCAATAATGCATTAATACTGTGTCAACTCAGGAAAAGCCTGTATTAATTATATCATTAATTGATTAATTGTGATTAAAATTCCCTTCTTAGAAGTAGCAATACAGAAACGGAAACACAGAACATTATTATCCTATGAACATATAGCAGTAAATATACTTCAGTGTTGAGCGGCCGGAAGAACAGCCACAGTTCAGAGAGTTAAATTAAGCAGCATTAAACAGTGACCATTTTGCGGTGTCACATTTACATGTGGTTAGTTTCAATTATTTAACTATTTATCATATTTTATAAACTAATGATTGATTTGGATGCAAAACAAGTTCAGATAAAAGTAGTGGGGTGAAAAGATACAAAACCGCTCTCTGATATATGGCGGAGTAAAACTAGTTGTGAAGTCTCACACTTTGCATCCTCTGTAACAAACGTTCACAAGTTAAAGCAATTGTTTAAAATAAATGGTTAAACTAATACGTGAAAGCACTGTGTAGAATGACTTAAGTTTTGTTTAGACATTATTTAGGATCGACAAACACATGAACTCATCCAAGTCATCAGTACCTCAGAGGATACATTAGTTCCAACATACAAAAACAACCAGAGGGACGCGTTCACACCATGTAATAATGTCTGATAACACGTTAAACCACAGGTGAATTTCAATCAAAGGTGTTAATAAACACACGTTAACATCAACACATGATGCAACCATATTCCCTTGACACATGTGAGCCACGACCACAGCTGGGACAGAAAACATGAATGTACTTGTTCGTGAACAGCTGAGCTGAAAATGGAACAAATGTCCAACAATTCAAGAAAAACTCACAAAGACACATTGGACAGGGCAGAAAGAAGAAAATGCCAATGAAAAAGTTGTTAGAAAGAGGAATATAAGCACAAATACGACTCAAACTGGGAGGGCGTTGAGCGTTTAACAGGATAAAGTTGATATTTGACAGTTTCAAATGAGCAAGATCAGCTCAAACCGGGACATTAATTCATGAAACTGTCTCCTCAGAGGAGTATGTACAACTACAACTTTGATTCACACTGTTTCCCACCAGCTCAAAGGTACAAATAGTACAAACTAGAGAGGCCGCATGTTAGGAAGAGCCCTTCTGCATATCATTCAGCATTACAGTCATGATAGTGACTCGAGGAATGGTCACAATGTCATTACACAGTATGGACAGAATTATTGAAACCACGGTGGAGCTGACAGGAGTACTACATTATTTTAATATTTTCACAGCTCTATTAAATCAACTTGTCATAGTAGGAAAAGTACAGGTGTTACTAATAACTCTATTAAAGTTCTATTAAACTGTCAGTGTAACAGTGAGCCAGCATGCACAATACCAGGACCCTGAAACTTAAGTTTGGAATGGAATTCAGCCGTCATTCATTTAAACCTGTTCTTTTTCCTACTGTGACGTGTCAAAATGTCTACTGTGAAATAGGCCTACACACACAGCTGCAGAAGCAAAAGTACTACACCAGTCAACAACTTAAGTAGAGTACTGTCTGTCTGCCTGCTGTGGACCATCATGAAGCCAGTGGGTTGTCCCAAACAAAAACACTGAAAAAGCGCCCTAAAAGTCCTTCAACAAGTGCTGTTGCTGAGACGTGAAAGTCCATCTGATGTACACTACTGAGTGTTCACCTCTCAGGACAAAAATGGTTCACTGAGCCTGCTGTCCAATACAGCTGCCTCAAGACACAAAGGGGACATGTTGGACTGAATCTGAGGCTCCCTTGCAGGTGAGGTCCTATAAACCTATAAACCACCTCCTATCTGTTTTAGAGCTACCTTGGCTAACCTGGGGACATGAATGAGGCTGCAGGACCCAGTCCGTGAGGTGCTAAAGATTGGCCAGGGCTCCAAACGACCCGAAGGACAGTTTGTCAGAATGGGTCACTCATTAATCGCAGGGTTGACAGTTCGGTCCTGTCCACATGACCAAGTGTCGTTGCACAAAACGGCGAACCCCCGAATTTCTCCTGATGCTTCCGCCAGTGCCTTGCATGGTGGCTCTGGTGCCATCTGTGTGTGAGCATGTGTGAACAAGAGGCACGTGACTCTACAAGGAACGCTGTATGCAAGGCCTGAAATCCAGGGCTTCAACTAACAGTTATTCGATTTGCTTTTTGACTTATTGATTGCTTTAGTCTATTAAATGTAATAATATTGTGAACTGATATTGGTGAGTGTGGGCAAGTTGACATCTTCAACTTGTAAGTTTTGTCTGTACTACAATATAAAACAGAGAGAAGCAGCAAATCCAGTTAGTCCATTAATGACTTAAACACCTAACTTAACCAAAATTCCTGTGGAATATTTTTTAAATTTTCTGTCCATGGACAAATCAGCTAATTGTTTCAGCACAACTGAAATCCGCACAGAGCTGCAGAGTTCAGAGACCAAACCTGCGAGCATCTCCACACCAAGTGCACTCAGAACAGCCTTCAGTTCCACCACAGCGGCTTTGTGCTCATGCTGTGAAACATATTTTTGCACACAACCACAACTGGGGTTGTTTCAGAAAGCCACTGCTGTAAAGTCTGTATGTCTACAACCATGTTTCTGTTGATTACCGACCAGATAACAGACGCCTCCTTTAAGGAGGTTGATGAGACTTAAACAAAACTTAAACACAGCTTTACGGTTCAGAGAAAAGTTTCCTATCTGTTGCATGAAACTAACATGTTGCATCATGTAACAGTGGGATTAAAAGGGAGGAGGGAGGGTGGAATAATCAAGGGAGAGGTGAGGAAGTAGAGGGGAGATGAGGAGAAATTAAAGAAAGGAATAGGTTGACAAAAGCAGACTGAGTGATGAAGAGGGTGACTGAGGAGTGCAGTCAGAGATAAGTGAGCTGCACCGTCTTGCACGATCAGAGAGCTGGTGGAGCTCGGCAGGTTCAGGTCATCACCTCCCCTCAGTTCTGGATGATGGACGGCCTGCAAGAAGCCGAGCTCTGCTACCCTCAGCTCCTGAACTGGTCCTGCAGGGGTTTGATGCGTCCTCGCTCTGAGGCCGTCCTCCTCTACACTCTGCTCTCCTCCGTCACCGTGCTCACTGTAGCTCTCAACCTGCTGGTTATCATCTCCATCTCCCACTTCAGACAGCTTCACACCCCCACCAACCTGCTCCTGCTCTCCCTGGCCATCTCAGACCTCCTCGTCGGGGTGCTGGTGATGCCGGTGGAAACGGTGCGGTTCATAGAAACCTGCTGGCTGCTGGGAGATCTCATGTGCGCTCTGTCTTACATTATCGGCTTCACCCTCACCTCGGCCTC
Source organism: Enoplosus armatus (assembly GCF_043641665.1). NCBI lineage: Eukaryota > Metazoa > Chordata > Actinopteri > Centrarchiformes > Enoplosidae > Enoplosus > Enoplosus armatus. The sequence continues at coordinate 884,242 of NC_092181.1, read as the reverse complement.
TGTGGGGAACATGGTGCTCATATCGCTCGATCGCTATGTGGCTATTTGTCATCCTCTGCAGTACCACAGCAAAATCTCTCGCAGCAGGGTGGAGGTGTCCGTGTGTCTGTGCTGGGCCTGCTCACTTCTCTACAACGGGCTGATTTTAAAGGAGCATCTCAAGCAGCCAGACAGACACAACTCCTGCTACGGGGAGTGTGTGGTGGTGATTAACTACAGCTCTGGTACCGTCGACCTCGTGTTCACGTTTATCGGCCCCTGCTCGGTCATCCTCGTTCTGTACATGAGAGTGTTTATCGTGGCGGTGTCTCAGGCTCGTGCCATGCAGTCTCACATTACAGCTGTTGCAGGCAGAGTTACAGTCACAGCAAAGAAATCAGAGAAAAAAGCCGCCAGGACTCTGGGAATTGTCATAGTGGTGTTTTTGATGACTTTCTGTCCGTATTACTACCCCTCTCTCGCAGGACAGGACATCTCAAACAGCGCCTCGTCTTGGGCCGTTGTGTCCTGGCTGTTGTATTTTAATTCCTGTTTGAACCCGCTCATATATGCTTTTTTCTATCCGTGGTTTAGAAAAGCTATCAAGTGCATCGCCACCCTGAGGATACTAGAGCAGGACTCCTCTCTGGCAAATATACTTTAGTCAAGTGAGAGTGTAACAAAAATCAAACCGCTGTTTGTCATGTAAACAACACAAATCTAGAATGTAACATATGTTTGGGTGTTTGATTTCCCTGACATTTCTCATTTCACTTTTTTTTCCAGAAAATGTATCTGCAACTCTTGATAATCAATTAATAATTATGCCAAATGTCTGATAGTTTCAGCTGCTTCTCTTATTTCCTGCTTTTCTTAGTATGTCACCTTGGACCCGTAATGCAATTTTCTTTAGCTATTTTCTGACATTTTGAAGACTAAACTATTAGTTGATTAAATAATTATCAGACTATTCAATAATGAAAATAGTTCTTAGTTGCAGCCCTGGTGTAATAATAGTTTCATTAAACAGCCACTTCTTAAAAGTCAGTCTATTTGTCCAATACATGGTGGTGTAAATCTTTACTTCTGAACCTGCCGACAGGTGAAATGTTCTGGTGGTTTATGCTCAGGTCACAGCGTTGTTACTGCACAAGGACAAATATTGTCATTACGATATCATACAAGACACAATTTAGAATTTAGCAAAGATGTCAAAGTTATTTTTCATTAGATAGTTGAGTTTTAAAGAAACAAAGCATGATTCCAGCTATAACTGCATTACCTTTCATTGTCTCAAGTGTTTAGGGGACAGAAAATGTGAAGAAAGCATCGTCTTCATTTGGGTGGAAATAATTAGTAAAATGGTAATTCATTGTAATGTCAGCAAATCCATTCAAACATAGGATTATCAACGTAACCTGTGAATTACACATATAGGTATTCAGCAGCAATGCAAAACTAATGTCCAAACCATATGCACTTTATGAGAAAATATATTTAACCACAGACCTTATGTGTCTCCTGTGGTTTGTGATAAAGAGCCTGATTTCTGTCAGATCAAGAATCTAGTTGGAGAGAGACAAGCTGTGCATTATGTCAGCAAATATACTGTAACATTACATTTTGAGAAGCTGTACGTTCTTAATAATTGAGTTTGAAGTGGCATATTGAAGGGAACAATCTGGAAATAAAGAGCAAAGGATGGAAACAGACGTACAAACTTAGCACAACAAGAAATTATTTGTTGTTTTTGATGATTGTGTGTAAACAAACACAATAAAGACATTTCAGTGAAATATTCATTCATTTATTTTTGTAAAAATAACAATAAAGAATTTATATTAACAGTTTGGTTTATTACAAAAGTCAAAGTGTTAAAAACAAAACAGTTTTAACGAACAAAAAACACATTTGATGCCGTCACGTCCTCATCTTCTGGACTGAGACTGGGGCCGTCTGACTTCTGTAATGAACACAACAAATAACATGTCAAACATACAAGCAGACTCAGTCGATTTAATTCTATTCATTAATACATCTCAAGCAATCCTAACATACTGTCTCGTTTTAAAGGCCAAAAAATAAAAAAGACAGCACAAAGGGCAACATGTTTATCATGGTGCAGTGTAGTCTTTCTTTATGCATTCAACTTACAGAAACAATTCAAGCAGTAGATCAGAATACTGTACAATATATTATATATATATTATATATATAATATATTTTCCATATATGAATATAGAGCAAAGTGTGATTTTTGAAAAGCAAAATGTCCTGAGAACAGATTTGAAGGCAGCAGTCTCTTCACAAGTACTGTATGTAGTAAAAAGGTGGGACTTAAACGTGCATCTATAGAATTATTGTAGGTCTAATATGTGTGCAAACAATATTTATGCATAAACAATAAATACCAGGGATTTCATGTGGCCAAAAGTCATCACAAGCTGGACACCGCGGCTCTGCTCTGCCTTTAAAGTATCTGGCCACACATGGGTTGTGGATTTTTATGCCACAGATAGGATTCTCACAAATTTGGCACTGAAAAAAAACAAAACAAAAAACAAATATATCAGACTATTACAAATTATGAATGTAATCATGTAAGAGTAGCCTCCTTTCAACTAAAAATAGTTCAGTAAGGCAGAGCATTTCTACCTTAAATTAGTGATTTAATGAAATTAGTACCCGAAAGCTTCTAAATGACAGAACTGATCGTAATTCATTTCATCGCAGGGGTACTAGGGTGAAAGAGAGGAAACATTTACCTGGAGAGCAACGTTGTGACAGATGTGGCACACTTTGACCTGGTCCTGATACATTGTGCGGATGTACGGCTCCATCTCTATGACACATCTGGTGGACAAAGTGTATTCACCCCGTTTCTAAATCAGTGAATGGAAATCAATTACACACTACATTAAAGCAACACAGAGGGAGAGATAAGGAGGTTCAGTACCACAGCAAAGAGACTGGTCACATTTCATCTGGTTAGTAGACTTTGTGGTGAATATTCTCCATGATTTGAACAGATGTCCGGACTATGTACTGTTTGTTTCTGGTGAACATCTTATTGTGCACTAATATTCTCCATATTTCACCTCATTGAATCACAAAGCGTTTTCACGCTTCAGTGATCTAATTTCATTCTCTATTAATTACACAACATTTGAACTGTTCATGCTGCATGTGCTTGCTGAGAGCTAGATGAAAATATTGATATCAGTCAGTCATATCTGTACGGTAAATATGAACCTACAGCGTAGATAGCCTGACTAAGTTGAACTCACTTCATGAAAGTGCTTTGGTCTTTCAACGTACGGACAACCCCAACATAAAAATTGAGCTGAGTGAACATAAGTTAAAATGTAATTTGAAATTCTGATTGAGATACTGCATTTTACCTCATTCAGCCATTTGTCGTGTACGAGTCGGTTCAAGAGGTGCTCTGTCTCGCTCTTCTTCAGCTTTTTGGTGGTCAGGCTGTCGGCGCTGTTCAGAATGTCAGTGGAAGAAGCCTTGCCGTTCTCAGAGCTCACGATCAGGTCCATCTGAATCAGAACAGCTTGAGTTAGTTGTGACACATTTTCTAGTGGGGAAAAAGAAGCAGCTCAGCACTCTGATTACTTCTGACATGTGTCCCATTGCCATACATATGTGTTTTAGAACTAAAATATGATAGAATAGTTTAAGTTTAACTCTCTCCAGGGAATTTTCTGTATGTTGGTATATTTGTGCATCTGACTCAAAGCACCAGCTGCCACTCAGCTCCATCTGCTGGGCTGTAAAAGGAAAAGTGTCTACAAAATGTTGCTTTGCAGGTTTCCTTCCGTGAATTTAACTTACCGTTTTCCCAAACAGCTCTAGCTCATTGTCGGCATAATCTGTCGACATCCTGGTGACGTCCGTCTCTGCCATGTTTACCTGGACAGGATTAAAGTGAAATGGTGGTTAACAACGCCTCCTGGTGGCTCAACATATACTTACTGCAGACAACCTTCATCCGACATTATAGGTTTATACATCTGTCTATCAATGTGTGACTATTTTCAAATGTCATACATCCCTCCAACTTCTAAAACTGACACATATACACATTTTTTCTTTTAAATTCATTCAGTGGCCCTTAAACCTGGATTAAGTGAGCAACCATTAACAATGAATGATCACAACATAATGTGGTTCTCAAACAGATCTCACAGCCAAAATACGGCAGCTGCTTGTACAAAAATGCTGATCTCAAAAACAATAGACTCTTGACAGATTAGTTTTTAGATCTAATCTAAGCAACATCTGACAGACCATTATATATTTTCCTTGATTTAGCTGAGTCTTTGTGCATGTTCTGCAAAGTCAAACGGCAAATAGAAGCTAGTTGTGCTTTGCATCCCCAGATCTGTGTACTGTCACCACACAGTTGCTTCGATTCATCAACCAAAATTATTGTGACTTTAAAAAACAGGCCCAGAGCAGGAATTAAACCCACTGACCAAGGCGTAGTACTGGTGACCGTTGTCTTCAGACATCCCTTTTCTAATCTGCATGAACATGGGCTGCAGCTTTGAGTTGATGGTATCAATGAAATCATCCAGTTTGTCAGGGGTGTGCTGCGCTGCAAGAAACAAAGAAAGAAGAACCAAGTTTGTTAGTCTCAAGAAGACTTGTGTGTGTAACTCTCATATTCGCATTGTCTCCTCCAATAAGGTGGTGACACAGTTCAATACTGTAGTAAGATGAATACGTTGGAAATTGTCTGAATCCACTGCCTGTGATTTTTAATTAATGTGCTTTTCAACCAATATTTTAAAGACTTTTATTATGGAGATTTCAATTTCTGTTTAATTCAACATTTTCAGAATCAATTGTAAAGCCCAAAACGTACATGTTCCTAGTTAAAGTTGCATTCATGTAGTTTATATACAGTTAAAACGACTCACTGTTGTGTGTTTCACAACAATATTGATAGAGTGTCCTTGCCCCTTGTTCATCAACCATGCCATTGGCCATCATGGTCTGTAGGAACCTTCGATGGCTGTCTCCCATCTGTCGTGACATGTCTCTGGACTGACCTGGACTGACCTGGACATGCAGAACACAGGTACTTTATACAGTCTTCAACTTACAATATATTGGGAAATGGTTTTAAAGTAAAGTGCTGTTAAACCCAACAATCACACGGTTTCCCAATGCACACAGACCCCATCAAATTAGCTTTAATATTAGGTATCCCGTAATTTGATTTTAACGGACAACTAACAACCAAACACGAAAGTATTTCCCATGGACATGACTTTGACCATGGACCAATACATTAACGGCCAACTCAAGTTAAAGATGTTGACGTTGCAACTCTGCGATGGCTTGAAACTTCGTATCGACTTAATCCATCTTATAACAATTACTGAAAGTGTAAACAGCGATAACTGTCTGTTTTAGCTATTAACTAGCTAGTTAACGCTATGCTGGTAACTTAGCTAACGTTAACGCTGCATACAAGTTCCTCAACAACTCTGAAGTCAGCTAGCTAGCTAACAGTAACTGTTTGCTAATCTGCGCCAACTGGCAGCGCTACGTTAGATTTTTTCGGTTAACGGTTGAACTCGTTTAGTTTTACGGCGGCTCGAATTTTGAATACTCGGCAGAAATGAACTTCTAACAAAAATAAGTGTTGAACATCTACCAGCTGCCTCCTGCAACGCGCGCCTCCTGTGTTGATTTTCTTCCGCCTCTTCCTCCTCCTCCTTCTTCTTCTCCTCCTATCCCGATTTCCGGTAGCTGGCCTGTATGGTGAATTACCGCCACCTGCTGGTCCGGAGGGAGGATCATGTGCACCATGCTTCACAACACAATGTGTCTCTCCAAACACTGAACAACATATTGGTTCTGTGGGTGTAATTTCACCCATGCTTATATTCTTAGTAATGTAAACTCAATTTTCATATAAATGTGATGATTCTCCAACCTACTTTGGGAAGTGAAAAGGGGAAATGAACAGAATAAAATAAATACATTTAATTTTGTTTTGGTATCCTTTATTTTCTATTTGTAAATGAATGAAAAAAATGAATGGAGGGATGTAAATGAGGAGTGGTGACATGAATTATGGGGCTCTTGATAAAGCATAAGTCCCAAAGCTTTTATTTGGAGATGATGTTCTGTTAATCAGAATCAGAATCAGAAATACTTTATTGATCCCCGGGAGGGAATTATACAGTACCGGTGCTCCCATTCAAAGTAGAAATAAATACATTTATTTAGCATAAATTTAGAAATAAGAGTATGTACAAAAATAAGATATAAAAAAAAAGAAATAGAAAATAATAAATACACACGTTTACAATATTTAAGTGAAAATAAAAGTAAAAAATATATACAATAACAATGTGTGTATATATATATATATATATATATATATATATATATATATATATATATATAGCTAATGTTAATGTCTCTGTCACAGCTGCAATAGTAATCAGGACAAATACAGTACGTGATTAACTCCTTGGCTTGCAGACATGCTGTGACCTGCAGAGTTTAGCGCCCAGTTGTTGGTTTGGTCAGGTTGTTGAGTTCAGGCTTAGCAGCTTCTATTGTTCTGGCTTCATTTTCCAAGCAACAATAAAACCTGCTGAGCATGACTATTTTCCCATCAGCCCTGTGTGCATGTGTGAGTCTGCAGCCTCTGTCTGTATTCAACCTTACACTGCTGTGTGCGTTGAGTAGATTTACAGAGATTTACAATAGATACTTGAGCACTCCTGTTAGAGGCATGACAGTTTATAGCAATCTATTCATACTTTGTTTGACCTTTTAACCAAGCATTAGTTGGCTGAGACACTGTGAATGGAACTTAAAGACACACAGGTCCTTCACAGAACATCCTGTATTTGTCATTTAAAGAGACACTTTTATGGATAGACGATGATGTCAGGGGCTGATCCTGGTCCTTAAAATATGAATCCAACTTTATTCTACTGTGTCAACCATTCTTTAGGTTAACAAATATATGTAAGCCCTATTATTACTTCCATTTGTGCCAATGTTACACTTTCTAACAAGTTGTCAGATAAAAGTGTCACATTAAGTCTGTGCTACCTCGTGTTTTTAAAACATTTTCAGTTCAGTGAATAATGTTAATGAACATTGTTTTTCCCTCAGCTCTTTCCACAGCACTGGACTGCACGGTTTACATGTAAAGTTAATATGGTGGCATCATGTGCTGGAAAATGTCCATTAACACCTTTAACTGGAATGCACCTGTGATTTGACTTGTTAAGGAGGTGTGTGAACAAGCTCACACAAGACAGCAACTGTATACAACAGTAATGATTGCTTTTCCCTATTGAAGCAAATATGTCCTCAAAGACTTCTTTAGGCAACACATGTGTAACTGAACTTTATGGCCCATTATAAACGCTGACCCTGTAACAAATAACTCCTCGATATCACTGAAGGACACATTGCTGATATTATGCAGCAGCAGCAGCACTTTGTGGAATACAACGAGAAACTAAGGTTGAATGATGTGCAATAGCACACTTCAGTGTAAGTTGATATCTTGCTTGTTATGAGATTAACATGGAAGTGGACAGGGTGAAAACATTATTTATACTCAACTTAATGAATTATTCCTCCGGTGTTACAGTATCTGTTATACTAACAGTCAGTGCTAATAGTAACAATAATCTCTAAGAGTAAGAAAGGCAAACAAGATTTATTCTAAATGCTTTATTACTCTAACAAATTAAATAAGAACATATAATACAAGGTGTCTGAGTCTTTGATTACAATATAGCCTATTATTAACATTATTTAAATACAGTATCCAATGTCATCGAGTTTTACTGCAGCATTTAACCTAAAATTTCTCAACGTCATCCCAAATCTTATGAGGCTCTTCATCAAACATTTCAAGCTCAAATGATGTCAGAAAATATTCAGGTTATCGCAACGGTGCTCATCGTGATCAGTATGTTTACACGTACACAAATAACTGGATTCATGTAAAAAGCACAGAATTAAGGTAATCGTGAGATCAAACCGTTTGCATGGTTTACTGTACTGAATTCCCAATAACCCCAGTACATAATTTGTTTTTCAAACTGGTCAAGGTCTGAAATTTGTTTGTGGTAACCTCCAGGAAAAATGTTATTAGCCCCCACAAAATGAATACAGCAATTCAAAAAACTGACCAGTAACCAGGTGTGTAACTTGGTTATGGTGTTAACGTTAAGAGAATCATCATCATCATCACCTTGGCATGTTAAATCAAATTATTAATGCTTGTGCAAACACACTGATATTGAGGCTACGTTCAAGACGTTACTTAAGGGGGAAACCCACCAACTTGATAAAGAATTGACAACTGTTCATATGCAGAGTTTAAATTTTAACAGCCCAAGCCAAATGTCTCCTGAGAACACTGCCTCATCCTTGCTTCTTTTTTGTTGGAGAGATTATCTTGACTCGTTAAAGTGACACTGCCAGTGCTGAGTTTCATGTAAATGTCTAGATCCTTTCCAATGTAAACAGGAGACTTGCAGTGCCAAGACTACTTCTGTCTGCCCTTTCTGGGATAATAAAGCAAGGACTAGACAATGATCTCAGAGACGGGAGGTACAGACACCGACGTTAGCATTTCAACAATTATTTCATAGTGACATTTACTTGCTCACTGTGTGGAAAAGTGGAAAATTGGGAATCCTGTCCTAAACAATTTATACTTTCTCCCAAATGTGTTCACATCACATCAGGTGTTGCTCTTATTGAGCAACGTGACATAATGTCTGCCATCACTGTCAAGTCAAAACTAGATAAACAGCATGTGCGACAGAAATTATCCACGATATGATCAATCCTTAGTAATTTGATTGGAAAAGCTAGACATGTATCACTCATTCTCCAAGTTTTGGCCTCTTGTGGTGACTCAATAGCTTCTCCATCTTGCTCTCATACAATCCAACTTCAGCTGTTATTTTTAACCCAGATCTGGGCACAGTGGGCTTCTTCCTTTTTTTTTTAGCCCACCATTGCAATCACTGTCTTCCTATTTCTCCAAAGTGCCCATTGTTGACTTAGTGTGCTTTTCGTCCCCCTCAAATGTCTTTATCCTTTTAGTTGGCAGCAGTTGGCTGAGAAAACACCAAACCTGAGAGGTAAGAAGCAGAATGAACAGGAGACAATGACAAATCGTTCATTCCGGATAAAAATGGAGGGAAGTTTAGTTGTAAACAAAAACCACGAGAGCTGTCTGTTGTGAAACTGTCAGCTGAGAACCATCATCTTTCCTCCACAGAGACAAATGACTGTCTGGGTGTTACAGTCTTGTGTAATTACACTTGTAATCTGTTGACGTGTGTTGTACCTTGTGTTCTAGTGGCTGGTAGGATACTGTCCATGTGTGTTGATGGACTGTTGCAACTTTTCCTCTTTGGCCCTTCTGCTGTGGCAAAGCTGTGGAACAACACAAAGTCAATACACCTTTCTTCTTAAAATGTTATATACTGCACTTCTGATAACATTCAGGCTCAAAACAACACGATATATCACGATTATCTTTACACAAATACTGCCCTTCTGGCTACTCACCGTTCTCTTCTCCATGAAGCTGGTCAGGAATTCGTCGATGTCTGCGCGTCCCTCCAGGAAGTTTTCAGCCGTCTCCTCTGACTCCTCCTCAGCCTGGTGGGCTGCAACTTTTAACCGAGCCTGTAGAGTACTAAGGCTGCAACTCTAGGGGGGGATAAGAGACACAAAAGTAAGAAACAGAGAGACCAACATTTTCAGTGGAGGGGAGCATAATCCCATCTAACAACAGAAAAGGATCCTCAAAACACAAGTGCAGCTACACTTGTTTGGGCTCCTACAATTCAAGGAACAACCCAAATGTTCAGTTTTGAGTCATCAAAATAGTAAAAATAAAATTTAAACCCAACACATAACACAGGCTATCAACAGCTTTAATCCAAAAAAAGTGCATCAGTACTTATCAATCAAACCATAGTGTGATGAGTGCAGCCTCTGACCTCACTGAGTTCATGCTGTCTCTGCATCCTTGTCTCAAAGGCCAACTTCATCTGAGTCAGCTGTTCGTACTGCCAAAAGACAAAAACACACATCATACGCTGCTAGACAAGAGCATGAATATGTGTGTTGTGTGTCTGTTTGAGAGAGAGAGAGAGAAAGAGCACAAGGCATGAGATGTAATATCTGACCTTGTAGAGCATTTCTTGTCTTTTTCCTTCCAGCTGTGGCTCCATCTGAAGGTTTTTCTCTGTAAATGACAAAGAGAGAGGCACAAATCTTTGAAAAGTTCAACTAAATTTAAACTTCTCTGTCTTGATTGACCATCAAGACCTTCAGTCCAGGGGCAGAAGAGGAACTTACTAGCCATGTCCACTATATTGGTGACCAGCTCTTCTTTATCATTGGTGACCTGTTTGAGTTGCGGCAAACTCACGAAGAACTCCAACAGCACGTCCTCGTTTTCAGACATGTCTGACAACTGGGTCAGGCTAGGACAGGACACAGCAGAAGGTGATCAGAGACCAAGAGGACAAAGAATCTTTTCCCTCATCTCAAAACACACATTGTGACCTGCTTAAACAATGTCTCAATAATAAAATACAAGAGACATTTTAAGTTGACAATATTTTGGAATACTTTACTTCATGTCACAGAGTTCAGGAAAAGACTCAGGAATCTCAGGCATCCTGTACATGTGTCCGTTCAGTCCAGCCTGAAACAGACAGTGTTAATATGAGCAATAAGTCACATTCTTCAATGAATTCATGTCCATGTCCACGCTAGATTTGTCTAAAGCTGGCCAATCAGTTGAGGGGAAACATATTTTGGACAGCCTCTTTCCTTGAATTGGCTCATACTTTGCTGGGTGTCAATGTTTGAAACGTCGTTGCTCTACCACTTGCTTTTATCATTCATTTCTTTATACAGGTTAGTGAGCTGTTTACAAGGCAGCACTTCATGAACATACGTACTTCACTTTTTAAAAACATTCATGGTCCTCTGGGTGTTTGTTAATAATCAATATCAGTGTACCTGTGAGTCTCCAGTAGGAACAGGCAGTGGCAGGTCAGAAATCAGTCCGTATGGGGCTGGAGCTCGAGGGGGCCCATGGGCACTATCGACCCCTGGGTGAGGCATGGGAGCTGGAGACTGAGCTGGGCCTGGACCAGCAGGCGCCGTGTGACTGGGGCCCACATGGCGGGGACCATAGTGGAAAGCCTGAGTGGGGTAAGGAGCGATGCCTGATGGCTTGTACATACTGCTGTGGGAAACGCAGGAAGGAAATTAGATTATTTCATTACAGCGTAACAAACATATCAAATGTATTTGAAAGAAAACATTTTTTTTTTATCTACCATGATTATTTTATTTACCAGCTTCATTGTAAGGACATGAGGAAACCACTACACAGAACTTTTCAATTGTGACTATTTTGGTTTCGGGCCTCAGACATGTTTTAAGAAGTCAAGTTTTACACAATTTGTTTAGAAGTGAAAAAAACAAGATGAGAGGAGGAAGTGACACAGTATTGCCCCAAATTCCCATCATAATGATCAACTGCTTTTTAGGGCTACTTTATTACTGCCCCAATAAAAGCATGATGGCAAAAATATTTAAATAAGAGCCAGGTTACACAGCACCTAAACTTTCTGTTGTAATAAGAAAGTGTCCATGAATGTCAGAAGACACTCACTATGGAAAGCCAGCAGGGCCAGTGGACATCAAGGCAGGAGGACTCTTCCAGAACTCGTCCAACAGACTCTGGATGACCTTACCCAGATCTGAGTGCATCCCAAACTACGACATACACAACAACAACAATACATGAAGTAAAGTGAAAATAACATGACTAAAGCATCAAGTGACTAAATAAATTAAAGTAAATAAGTGGAGAAAGAGGCATGGAAAGAACCAGGAGAAAGAAAGTTAATGTTGCACAGTTGACCAACAATGCATTTGCACACAAGAAACCAGGCTATTATTTTCACTTGCTCATTTCAGTTTTACTTTTCGTCAGATGGGAGATTTAATCATTTTGAATACAGCTATGAGTAATGACCTTTCTGCCATACAGCTGCACAGTAATACTGTCCCTGTGCTGTGGTTTATTTACTGGGTTGCTATTAACAAGTTAGGGCACCATGAGATAAGGTTACTGTTAACAACAGGGTCATCGCACAGCAAGAAAGATTATGTCACTGTCAGCAGTCAAAATAATGTCAGCCCACCACTACTGCTTAGTACTTACATTAGTGATGAGGGGGCTAGTGATCATGGTGCCATTATTGCTGTCGACTAAATGATGACCAACAGGGGGGTAGACACTAACCACTGGCTTCTCCTGGGGGAACTGAGGAGGCAGCAGACTGGAGGAAAGAGAAGAAAAAGTATGACAAGTTCAGCTTTCAGGAATCCCAGTAACAGGATTTCCAACAAGATATAACACATTAGATATATATTAATATTGAAATAAAGGAATTATGCTAGTGTAATATTTATTTTTATATATATATAGCCTATATAGCCCAGCTCTATCATCTCTGAGGCTTCACAAGTCATAAAATTGGAAGCCTTAGCACCAATGGAGGGAATGTGGTAAAGGTGTTCACCAACAGAGCTCATGAACAAACACAATTTGACTAGTTCATGTTGTGGGGACTAAAGCCAACGAGAAATGTTGTTTTAGTTGCTAAGTGCCTTTTCTTGCTTTCTTTCTTCGCCGACTGTCTTAAGAAAATATGACAATTGAAATCTGGTTGCTAGTGTAATGCTAGTTGTCCTTTGGATTTGAATTTAGTTTCATCAATGGAAGGCTGGGGTTGCCTCCTCTTCTGACACTCCAAGCAGCTATCGCAATTTGTGAGTTGTTAATACGATACATTTAAAACCTTTTGTTCTTATGCGAGTTAGCTGTGATTAATGAATGTCTATATGTTTGTTTGGAAATAGAAAAAAATAATAACAAAAGGGAATAAAACTTTGAATCACCTACAATCGTGGCTCGATGTGTATATTACCACTCCATGTTTCTGTACTTTCATGTGGTTAATTCGTTATCAAACCAAAGTCAAAAATCCAACAGCGAGACACAGAGTGATTGTGAAACCAGCCCACTGCCTGCTTTGGATACTCTGACACTGTGACTGCATGTGTAAAGATGTACTCACATGTTAACACTAATGGTGGAGTTGTTGACTGTGAATGGTATTCTGTATTCCACATCCTTCTGGATCTCTGCGAGGCTGTTGGGAAACAGTAACACAGGAATGTTATGATCTGTAATATTGCATCTGTCAACATGATCAGCACATGTAGAAAACATATTATACGTGTTCTTTTCATCAATCTTGATGAAAATGCTAGTTTAGAGAGAGAGATAGATTCACAAAGTGAGGTCTTTAATGCCTATTTTCACCCAACACAACAAAGTGTAACATGTATCACAATTTTTAGTGTGTCAGGGATTGGACATATATAATGTTATGAAGTGGAACATGGCATGACCATAGTTGTATATATACTACATATATGGTACATATACTGTACCATGTATGAGTTTAATTGCTGTTCTTCGGTGTCAATGTTATGGGACAACAAAAAAGTATTTTTCAACACTATATCTGAACTTGAAAGAAAACATGAGTAAAAGAAAGTTAACACAAAAAGCTTATTTTCATACCGACTTATGGTTTTTACCGATTTAAGGTATTATTTTTCAATTTTAAAACCATGCTGCCATTTTCTGATAACTAGTAACTTCCATGGTTACTGTGCCCAATGTTGATCCCAGTATTTATTTCAGAACTACAACTATAAGTCGAATAATCAACAATTTTGTTAATTTTCTTTAAAGCAAAAATGCTACACATTCTCTAGTTCCAGCTTCTCCAGTCCATCTGCAGCTTTTCTCTGTTTTATATAACTTAATTTTGGGGTTTTGGACTGTTGTCACCAAGGACCCTGAGAAAATATGATGGATATTTTTAACCATTATGTTACCATTTATTGAGCAAACAATTAATTGTGAAAACAATCATTAGTTGCAGCCCTAACTACTTTGTCTTATTGCATTACTACTGAATGGCTATGTACCACCAGCGACATTCACCTACTATTATATTGTATACAATAACTTGAATGCTATGCTGTCTACTGCTGTCATCACTTAAAGGAGTTTACATCAATTGCAAAGAAATCCATTGGCTAGTAATGCTGATATTGGTCTAACAATAAACCATTTTCTCCTACAGAATTTTAATATGGCCTGCTGAGGGCTGCAAGTCAAAAAAAGCCCTGGTCTTACACTCCTACACTTCTGCACACAATCTTTAAAGAGTATGAATTGTATTTTCCCATCCACTTATTCCTTAACATCATTACCATGCTATGATCAGTATTCACAACAGCACATTAACCTTGTGGCAGCTGCAATAACATGAAAGTAAACAAAGGCTAATACTTTAATCTTCACATCTAATTAGCTAGCTCCTCCTAAAACCACATGCGTGACAAGTTGGCGTGCCAAACACTGGAATGATCACAGGACAAGGCAGGCCAGCTACAACTCGTGTCATCATCCGTAAAAATAGACACTATCACTGGATGACTTGATTAGCTAGCCAGCTAACACAGCGCTGTGACAAACCACATCTAGCTAGTTAGCTATGAGGAAAGGTTAGCAAACATTAGCCGCTCAACGTCCACGCTGGGGTATGTCAAAGCAGTGGTTGTGGGATCACGTAAAATCGTGTGACTCCTGCATTTTGACATATTTACAGAATCGCAGGGACAAACGGTTGCGAGAAACTAGGCAACAAGCTATTTATTAGCCTAAAGTACTTAACTGTAAGCCAGGTAGCTAGCTACAATAAGTAAACATCAGCTGTGTGTACACTCAGTCAACACCTTTCTAGTAATTAACGTTAGTTAAGTGGCCAGGAAACATTCAACATATTCTGAGTTTGAAAAAAATAGGCTAATCGGAAGCACCAGGGTCTGGTTTTAGGTGTTTGAGGTTGCCGTTCACGTCACCTGGGATGAGCGGCTTTGAGTGACTCGATCTGCCGCTGTCTTTGTTGCTGTAGGCTGTTCAGAGGAGGGAGAGGTCCGGAGCCTTTGGACAGGGGGAAAAGCCAGTTCATCCTCTCCTGGCGAAACCACGGACTGAACTTGGTGACAGAATCTAAAGGCCGACTACAGATGAAGACGAAATGGAAGAGAAAGTGAGACTGAACAGCACACGGTGTGGAGATTTGTAGCGCTAACCCCTGTTAGCTGGTTGACTGACGACACGGTTTGTTGTCCACACGAGGCTTACTTTGCTTCTATGTCGGCATATCCTTGTGTGTCGTATAAAACGCCAATTCCGTTTTAACTCCAAGGGTTTGTATGTAGCATTGTCATTAATTCTACTGAGGCTAAAGATAATTACAGCTGATGACAACAACCTTCCGAGTAAGCACCAGAAGCTTGATCAACTTATGTACGTATTACGTCACGCAGCAAGGCTGCGTAAGGCGTAACTTCCTGTTTTTATATTGTTTACATGATAAAGATTCCTTCATTATTCCATGTAAATCCTACCTTTCTGGTCCTCGAAGAGTGTAATATTGTATTATATTAAATTCATATTATTATTGTAGAAGACGGTTTTTTCCAGCAAAAGTTGAATTCATGTATGACATACAGATAATAATTTGGGATATGTGCAGATATTTCCAAAATCTAAGGTTGTACGGTACAAATGACACCCCATACAGTTGAAAAGATTCAACATTTAGTTTGGCATATTAATGGTACTGAGAATAACTGCAAACTAAGTTTAGTAGGATATTACATTGAGCTTTGGTTTATTTATTTATTTATATTTATTTATAATTACCACAATTATATTTTAATGTATTCATAATTAAGTGTAACATTTACTTATACATATAGCAATAACTAAAAGTTTGTAAACAAAAAAGAATAAGACTAAATTTAGTTTATTTAGATACTGTGAGCAAAAAGAAATAAACTGTTAAAAGACCAATGAAGCAAAAACATGGATTGTAATTTGACATTAAAACATTTGAACACTAGAACTTTAAAATAAATGATTAACTGCAGGACTCACTTTGCTGAAATGTGTTCACTCAATTAAAGCTGCTTTTTAAGAGATTTCAGGAAGCTTTCATTTTCATAGCAGGTTTAGGATTATCACTTATAAGTCTCTTGCGTGTACATTGGGAACACTCACCAATCATGCACCCAACATCAGTTATAGTCTAACCATAACCATGAGTCCTAAAACCCTGGCTAAATGAGACTACAGCGGTTGTCACGGACATTAATGTCGTCATGCCGAACATGGAAAGTCATCTACTCACTAGTCCGCCTTTACAGCCTCGTGTTTATACTCTATATCTATCCATATTCTCTTCAAAGTGAAGCTTAGTGGTGTTGATGTTGAAGTAATGCAACAGTGATGTAGTTCGTTTATAGCCTAACATTAGCTTTTTACTTCTGGCGATTCCATTTACGCTTCAAAAATCATAAAAGCTGTGTTCATTTGTGAAGATTATCTTGAACAAAATGTGTAAGTATCATAAACTTTTGTTTGCCACAGAGCTTATTTTCTGCAATAATCCAAAATCCCATGAAAAAATCCCTTTGGCTTTTTGTCGAGAGAACCAGGGCGATGCTAACTTCTGGGTTTGCCTTACAAAAACACAACATACTTGCAGTACTCTATACCTAATCTTCAACACTGATGAAAGTGTGGAAACAGGGGAAAATGGTGGACCACAATGTTGAACAAAATGACCCCCGTAACAAATCAGAAACACATAAAATGAGACTTGTGTCCATTAATCTATTGCCCCAGTGGACGATGGGAGGGTTACCAACACACTTATCTCATTACCTGCAATCACATGATCAGCACGCAGTTAACCATTTAAATAATGATCATGGTTTCAACTCTCTTTTAGCTTTTTTAAAAAAAGAATAAGAGTATTACTCATGATACCTTCATCCAGGGTCAACAAATCAATCCGAAAACTGTTTTCAAAGAACCAAATTAGCTAGATGAAAATAACCAGGAACAAACAAAAGTTATGTTTACATTCAGTGTTACTCACCAAAACATACTGAGTGTATCCTTAAGCTCCAGCAAACATGTTGAATGCATTTCCTTCCAGATAAAACGTGTAAAGTCAATGTATTTATTTTTTAAATCCAGAATCATTTATCTTGCCTACCTTTGTTGGTGCATTGCTGCATTTTACCGCTATCTGTAGATCAGTTGAATAGTGTGAAACCATTGACAGGAAAGTCTATCGTGGCTGTGGTTGGTTGAACCCTCTCTGACTAGCCAAATTGTCAGTATTTGGAAAAGGATTGTGATTAGGTTGAACAGAGTGCTTCCACTTCAGACCATAGTTCAGATTAACATAAACCATATTAGATTTTCACAGGACATCCCCCCTACCACTCTGATCATACTCCCCTCCTCAATACTCCACAAGGAAGCAAAGAACATTCATCAATGACAGAGAGCATATGAACTGAATCATTACTCTGTGTCCACTTCACGCTCAGAAGGGAATATCATGACTCATCATCGTGGTTAGCGAGACCAAACACTTTAGAAACACATTTCTCAAGTAAGAAACTATAGAAATGATCCCCGAAAGTATAGTCTTGGTTGGTGAGAGTTTGAGAGCAGCATCTCAATCACGGGACAATAATTCTCACTCAGGGTTCCTCTCTGCTATCAGCAGACTGCCTCCTCCAGTTGCACATCACTGCATGACCCTGTCAGCACACAGACAGTAGAGGAAAGCAGCACTGAGTGATGATAAAGAAAAAGCTTGTATTAAAGTAAGAAAAGTTGATGGTTCAAATACTGGCGAGACAAAAGATACATTTCTCTCACTGATTGGAAGAAGAAGCCGTGTTAAAGTCCCAATAAACATTCATGATACTGTAAATTGGACTTTTGTTTAATTTCCTTCAACTGATCAATTTTTCCAAATCGTAACCAGACATCAACTCCTCCAGAGGTGACCCTATAAATAACAAAATGAATGACTCATGAGAACATGTATCTTGTTTTTGAGAACACTAAAAAGCACACTTCAATGTGTGTCAACGTGATTTTCAGACAGTTTGTCTTACTGTACTAACTGTGTTTCAGCCTTATTATTTCCTCCAATAAAGGCCACATTACGCAATTTTTGGCCACTGATCTACTTAGTAAATGACCTAAATTATTAACTGAAAATTGTTGATTACTTCCATCAATTCACTAATCAATTAATCAAGTTGTTTCCTCACTAAATCTCAGCAGTCTAGTGAAGTATCTTAAATTCTTAATGTTCCTTGAAAATTTTTATTTAAAGTAAAAATATGAAGCTTTAACATTGTTAGATTGCACTTTTTATATCTGTACTATTACCACTCTGATCATATTCCCCTCCTCAATACTCCACAAAGAAGTAAAGAACGGTCATCAATGACAGAGTACATGAACTGAATCATTACTCTCTGTCCACTTCACGCTCAGAAGAGAATATCATGACTCATCATCGTGGTGAGCGAGACCAAACACTTTAGAAACACATTTCTCAAGTAAGAAACTATAGAAATGATCCCTGAAAGTATAGTCTTAATTAAAGAGAGTGTGAGAACAGCATCTCATTCCCCGGAGAACAATTTTCACTCGGGGTTCCTCTGCCATTAACAAGCTCCTCCTGTTGCTGTGTCTCGTCCAGTCGTGTGTTTCTGTAAAGATCACAGCACAGCAGAGCCAATCACTGCATCACTCTGACAGCGCAGGAGACAACGGCAGCACTTAGATAAAGAAAAAAAACTGTATAAAAGTAAGATGATATTGTTAAAAGATTACAGGCTGTGTATTAGTCTCAAAATACACTCAAATAATGATCATCAATGACAGAAGACATGGACTAAATCATTATTCACTGTCTGCCTCACACTCAGACAGGAACACAATTCGTCAATGTGGTTAGAGAGATCAAACGCTTTGAAAATCCCCCAAGTAACTTTAGCAGGGCTGCATTCAACAGCTACTTTCATTATCAAAAATCTACTTATTTCAGGGGCTGGAAACAAAGAATGACTTGTGAATGATTGACTGATAATCAAAATAGTTGTCATTTGTTTTCCTGTCAACTGACAGACCATTCAACTGACTTATTGCTTCAGTGCTAAACCTTGGCTAATCCTCAAACAGACACTATCATTTTCTTACATTATCAGTGATTGAGTTTATTTCCTTAATATGGTAATCTTTTAAGTTAAGTTGCATTTTATAATAACCTTCCCCTAACATTTTTTTATTAGATTTATTATTCACTTAATACTATTTTTTCACATATCTGCTAATGCCACTCTGATCATACTCCCCTCCTCAATGCTCTACAAGGAAGCAAAAAACATTCATCAATGACAGAAAGCATATGAACTGAATCTTTACTCTCTGTCTGCTTCACGCTCAAAAGGGAATATCATGACTCATCATCGTGGTTAGCGAGACCAAACACTTTAGAAACACATTTCTCAAGTAAGAAACTACAGAAATGATCCCTGAAAGTATAGTCTTGGTTGGTGAGAGTTTGAGAGCAGCATCTCAATCACGGGACAATAATTCTCACTCAGGGTTCCTCTCTGCTATCAGCAGACTGCCTCCTCCAGTTGCACATCACTGCATGACCCTGTCAGCACACAGACAGTAGAGGAAAGCAGCACTGAGTGATGATAAAGAAAAAGCTTGTATTAAAGTAAGAAAAGTTGATGGTTCAAATACTGGCGAGACAAAAGATACATTTCTCTCACTGATTGGAAGAAGAAGCCGTGTTAAAGTCCCAATAAACATTCATGATACTGTAAATTGGACTTTTGTTTAATTTCCTTCAACTGATCAATTTTTCCAAATCATAACCAGACATCAACTCCTCCAGAGGTGACCCTATAAATAACAAAATGAATGACTCATGAGAACATGTATCTTGTTTTTGAGAACACTAAAAAGCACACTTCAATGTGTGTCAACGTGATTTTCAGACAGTTTGTCTTACTGTACTAATTGTGTTTAAGCCTTATTATTTCCTCCAATAAAGGCCACACAAAAATATTAAGCTTTAACATTGTTAGATTCCACTTTTCACATCTGTACTATTACCACTCTGATCATATTCCCCTCCTCAATACTCCACAAAGAAGTAAAGAACGGTCATCAATGACAGAGTACATGAACTGAATCATTACTCTCTGTCCACTTCACGCTCAGAAGAAAATATCATGACTCATCATCGTGGTGAGCAAGAGCAAACTCTTTAGAATCACATTTCTCAAGTAAGAAACTACAGAAATGATCCCTGAAAGTATAGTCTTAGTTTGGAAGAGGGTGAAAACAGCACCTCATTTATTGCAAAGCGATTCTCACTCAGGGTTCAAAGGCACAGTAACTAATAATTACCTGCTTCAGCTGACTCAGGTGAGAAAATCTTGCTTTTTAAGAAGACTAATATGTACAATTGAATTCCAGTCACTGAAAGGGATGGGAACTGATGAGACTTTATTGATACCAATGCCATTATCGGTTCTGCTTATCAGTCCAATTTAGGGATGCTAACTTTTTTTTTTTTTTTGACCGATAGCTGACCCGCATTAACCAATCATTAACATGGAGGTGTCCAGCACACGCATTAGCTGCACAAACTCCTCTGCCTTCCTTCATCAGTGTCCACTTTCTCCAACAGTCTGTAATGTAATTAATTACATTTCATAAGAAAAGCAACACAATCCTTTCATAGGATTATTTCATTAATCCACCACATTTCAAGTGAGCCATATTGAGATAGTTACTGTTAGGTAGTGGTCCTGTGTTAGGCTAGTCCATCCATGTGTTGGACCTAATGGCTGTCTTTCAACCTCTATTTAATTGTCTTTCACTAGACTACCACTCTGATCATATTCCCCTCCTCAATGCTCCACAAGGAAGTAAAGAACGGTCATCAATGACAGAGAGCATATGAACTGAATCATTACTCTCTGTCCGCTTCACGCTCAAAAAGGAATATCATGACTCATCATCATGGTTAGCGAGACCAAACACTTTAGAAACACATTTCTCAAGTAGGAAACTATAGAAATGATCCCTGAAAGTATAGTCTTAAATTTAGCTGAGGGTGAAAACAGGATGTGATTCACTGTAAACTCACCATCACTCAGGGTTCCTCTCCTAAGCTCCTCCTGTTGCTGTGTCTCCTCCAGTCATGTGTGTTAATGTAAATGACACAGAATAGCACAGCCAATCACTGCATGACTCTGACAGCACAGCTGAGATACAGAGAGCACATGGACAGGAGAGAATGGCAGCACTGAGATCAAGAAATCACTTGTATAAAGTGTCTTAATTAAGTAACAAAGCAAGAAAAGTTACAGTGACTACATTTAGTCAAAGTTCTGGTGAAGACTAAAATGTACACTTGACAGTGCAACAATATTCCACCCACAACAATTTTGTAACTGACAGGCCTTTTTACACTATTATGTTTTTAATTTGTGTCTAAAAATAAACAAATGATATTATTAGATATTTACCATAGTACATATTTTTTTTACAATAGTCTTTGAAATCACTGTGACCATATTCCCTTTCTCATATTTTCAAAATAGGAATCTGTCAGTTATTTTAAAAATGAATTGCTTAGTATATAAAATGTCAGAGAGCTTCCCAGAAGCTGGACTGAAAGAATAACTGGCATTGTCACGTAAGTGACAAATTATTGTTACAAATAATTTATTTGATTTTTACTAAGTGCCAAAACTAAGCCACCCCTTAACAGCAAAGTATACATCAGAACTACGTTCTAAAATGTTTAAGCTGTGGAAACCTGGTTTGACATGTCGAAGTAGTGACCAGTCACAGATGTGTTTTTGGCTGCGTTATAATATATTGTCTTATCACAGATTTGACTACCACTCTGATCATATTCCCCTCCTCAATACTCCACAAGGAAGCAAAGAACGGTCATCAATGACAAAGAGCATATGAACTGAATCATTACTCTGTGTCCGCTTTACGCTCAGAAGGGAATATCATGACTCATCATCGTAGTTAGCGAGACCAAACACTTTAGAAACACATTTCTCAAGTAAGAAACTATAGAAATGATCCCTGAAAGTATAGTCTTAAATTTAGCTGAGGGTGAAAACAGCATGTGATTAACTGTAAACTCACCATCACTCAGGGTTCCTCTCCCAAGCTCCTCCTGTTGCTGTGTCTCCTCCAGTCATGTGTGTTATTGTAAATGACACAGAATAGCACAGCCAATCACGGCATGACTCTGACGGCACAGCTGAGATACAGAGAGCACATGGACAGGAGATTCACTCATTACTGAGATAAAGTAAATGCTTGTATAAAATGTCTTAAGTAACAAAGTAAGAAAACAAAAGTTATAAAAAGTTACAATGACTACATTTAGTCAAAGTTCATAGTGGCAAGACAAAAGACTAATTTCTCTCACTAACTGGAAGAAGTAAGACAGGCTGTATTAAAGTCCCAATTCACATTAATGACCCTAAAGTTTGATCTTTTTCCTAATTTGTTTGAACTGATCTGTTTGTTAATCATCATCAGACAAGTTGTTTTTGAGAAGACTAAAAGTTCAGACGTCAATTTGTCCTCTGTTTCAGCCTACCTATCTTCTACAATAAAAGCTGCATTAAGCAATGTTCGGCTGCTAGGAGGGCATACACGCTGGTTCTGGTGAAGACTAAAATATACACTTGACAGTACAGCAGACGCTGCATTATTCCACAGTAATTTTGTAACTGACAGACCTTCAATATTACACTTTCAATCAACAAAACAATATTATGATTCAGCACCCAACCTTAATCTCCCCTCTGTCAGCAGTGTAAAACATCACTAACACTTCTAGTACTTTAGTTTTACATGGACCAAATTTATAAACTGGTTCATTGAAATAGTATTGAACTAAACACAATTGTAACTTTCCTTTTATACAATATTCTCTACCACTCTGATCATATTCCCATCCTCAATACTCCACAAGGAAGTAAAGAACGGTCATCAATGACAGAGAGCATATGAACTGAATCATTACTCTGTGTCCGCTTCACGCTCAGAAGGGAATATCACGACTCATCATCGTGGTTAGCGAGACCAAACACTTTAGAAACACATTTCTCAAGTAAGAAACTATAGAAATGATCCCTGAAAGTATAGTCTTAGTTTGGAAGAGCGTGAGGACAGGAAGTCATTCGCAGGACAATCATTCTCACTAAGGGTTCCTCTCTGCTGTCACGTATGACCAACACAACCAGTTAATAACAGTAAACAAAGTAACCGTAAAAAAAAACATCATAATACCACTTTAGTCTAAATTACCACGAAAGCTGCTGATTTAATGTTTTAGTTCGATTTCATAACACCCACAATGCTTTGCGAGTCACATACATCCGTTTATTTTATGCGTTTGTTGATTTTTTGAAGAACTGTACGAGCAGAAACCTCGACAATAGACCGGACTGTTTGGCCAATTAATACTAAGACAACAGGGACGAAGCATGAAGTATTAAAAGTACTTACGTTTGGGGTTTACACCGTTTACACGTGATGAAAACAGTGCGTCGTTTTAAATGTTCCTGACAGAAACCTGACACAGGAAAACAGTTCCGTTTTCAACTCCAACGCCAGATCCGCCTTGTTTTAATGGGTTTCAGATGCGTTAACTTATAAGTTAAATGTTGACAAAAGACACGCACAAACAAGTGGTCTAAGGTACCCGAAAGCTAACGCCACGTCGAAAATCATGTGTTTATTTTTGCCTTAGTGTGACGTTAACGGTGCTGTCTTCATTTCTGCCGTTTTACCAGCAGTTGATTTGGTGCGACACATGATGGCAGTATTTCATTAGCTAACGCCAGCTAACACTTTCACCGACGAGAATTTAAACTTGACAATAAATATTCACGGTAGAAATCACTATATCATCAAAATGGACATTACGTTGTATTGGTGCCATTATAACTCATGGTAACAACATGATAAGAACACTGACATTACTGAACTTTATAGAAAAGCTCATTATTTTCTCTAACGTTAAGCTAGCTAACGTTAACGTTACCGTTAGTGTCTTGCTTTAATTAACTAGGTTAAGAGAAATCATGTTTATTTTTCGGCTTCTGTGGTTCAACGAGCTAACCTTTATTTACACACTTTTAAGAAAAACACATATTATAATAACTAAAATTGGAAGAACGGAACAGGGGAAAACTGGTGATAGTATACATTTATTGTCAGATGGCTAGCTAGTACCTCAACCGCTGGCGTGTGAAGTTAGTTAGCATTTTCACCCACAGTGCTTCAGATGACCCATAAGCTCCTGTGGTGTGAACTAACTTTTTCATGATGCCTCGGTAGTACAAACATTGAGTCAACCGACTTACCAATGTAGCGGCCGCGGGAATGCAGCACATTTGATTTCTCCGCAGGAGTTTTAATGCCAATACTGAGGTGTAACATGTCCGTCGTCATTTAAGGAGCGGTTGCGTAAAGGGAGTCGTTGCGCATGCTCAGTGAATACCACGAATTTCGCATGTTTTCTTAAAATAGTTTATTCATGCATGAAAATTCATTTACCAGGTCCACTGATGTGACATATACAGGAATTTCTTGGGAACACAATGACAATAATTTAACTTATGAGAAATAACTTGGCAAAAACCCACCATTCCTTACACATTGAGACTTCTTCCTTCATTCCAATATATTCAAAATATATCCCACATTTCACACCAAGACATTCAAAAAAGTATATTTAATAATCCATAATATATTACAACATTAAAGACTGGCTGATGAATCACACATAGTACATATAATCTAATCCATGCACATGTTTTGCAGGTCTGTTGCTGTTAAAAACTACACTATGCTAAAAAGTCTGGTTTACTATGCAACATATTTCTGATGAGAAAGGGAATGGATAAAAGGCACCTATGTGGATATCTATGTCATTTATACATACATATATATGTCATACATGCAACTAAAACTCTGAAACACAAAACAGGTAATGACATTAAGGATTCAGTCATGTCAAATATTTAAATTACAAAAGAATAATAATTCCTTGTCTTTCATGTTCTATGCTGTCACATCCAGGTCAACGGCATCCCAAGTGTTGTAGTAATATTAGGATAATATAGCATACTAACTGTAGCAATAGTGTTTATATACTCTCAGTGCAATAAAAAGCAACAACTCTACTGGCTAAATGAGATGAAACAAAATTTAAGTAAAAAAGACTGAGATGATTAAAATGACGTGAGGACAATACATACTCACAACACCTTCATTTAATTATACAATTTTAGTTTTCTGCTGAATGTTAATATATTATTTTATATTACTGTTATTCATTTTATATGGATAATATGTCATTACCACATACATTTTGTTATCTAATTATTGTTGTGCTTATTCAGTTGTTACAGTTTGTAGTGCAGCAGTTCAACTTGTTGTTCTTACTTTAAAAATGCATAGTTTTGATAAGTAAGTAATAAAATCATCCATTAAGTGAAAATAGCATTAGTTTGGTTGAACTTCAAAAATGCCAAAATGCTTAGTTATATCTATATGATATCGTTATAAAATGAACCCTTTTCATTTGTAGGCTGGTCAGAATAAGTAAAATTATTTTTAAAAATGTTTTTATAGCTTATTTGAAAAAAACAAAAAATAGAAAAAATGATTAGTTGCAGTTCTAGTGGCTGTTGTTGATGAGCCATGATTGGAGAGTCAAGTCATAGCGTAATCTAATTCCTTATTGTTTTAATACACTGTAAATCATACTTGGCATGACTGGCATCAGATCAAGATGACTGGGAAAACAGAAACCAAAATAGGAATGGTGTTGCTCATTATCAGCTTGCAGAGCGTCAGTCAGCCATGTGCGGTCATGCTCGTAGTTAGTATCTGCTTTGGAGGTCCTTTGGAGATCTGCCCTTGAAAACTGCAATGTTGTTAACTCAGGCCACTGACTATAAACGGCAGAGCTCAATTCTTCTTCTTAATTCTTCCTTCATGTTTCATCTCTCATCTCATGTTCCTCTCTCCTCCTCTACAGCTTCTCCTTGTACCTCCTCCACAGCTGGTGCACTTGTCTTCTGGCCTCAGAGCGAACACAGCTGGAGAAGGAGGTGTGGTGTCTGCCCTTCACCTGGTAAACACAGAGCAAAGGGAGGGAGCATGGTCATGCTGGGAGCCAAATTCAGTTATTTAAACTGTGAGTTATACTGGAGCTAAAGTGATAACAAAATATTCCAGTCTCGAGGAAATTGCAATTCTTGTTTCTGGTTGAAAGCGTTGAAGTGAGGGAATACGTTTTCAAATGTTCAAAAACACAATTTGTAGCTGTCCACACGTTCTGGATTCTCCAAAATGAAGAAATTCAGGAACCCACTGTTGCAGCTCTGTGCTACTACTGACACACTGCGTAGCAACGTACAAGCAATGGTTAACATGACTGTGAAATGTGATGAACAAATCTAGACCTTTAAATCTTAAAATGGTGTATATTATGAAAGAGAGACTTAGCTAGCAAAGTGAAACAACAATTCATCAGGTAACTGTACTTGTTCTGTAATGAAGCGGTTACCACCTGAGGACAGCTGAGTGAAGATCATAGGTTAGGTTTAATGGTGGAAATTGAAAGACCATTTAATCCAGTAATACTGCTCTGAGTAAAAGTCATATTCCAAGTCAAAGAGGAAAGGTAAGGAGTATGGTGATCATTTCCAGATATGGGGTTAATATGTTTTCAAAACATTACTCAATATCTAGATTATAATATAAAAATAACATTAAAATGATGAAAACAATGAACATCATCCAGCTTTATGTTGTTGGTGGTACTTATCTGCTTGCCAGCTCCCTCTTCAGACAGGATTTAAAAGAGGTGGCGCGCTCCACAGATTTATAGCCCTGAGAGGTCAGTGGATAGACATCATAGCAAAGAAGAGACAGGGAGGAAGAAGGGAAACCACGGGGGAGAGAGGAGGCAGGGAAGATGTAAGAAGGGTGGGAGGGTGCAAGTAAAGCAAGGAGAGAGGGAGAGAAAGGCAGAACGATGTTAATAAGCCAAGACTGTGAGGCCAAGACTGCATTCAAAGAAGCACATAGGGTCATAAATGCAAACTTCCAGGTTCACTGTTGTGCAATTTTAGTAACATGTGCGTGGCACATATGGCAAATTGTAAGCTGTATCATAATACATCACTAGAGGGCAGCATCCCTCCTTAGAAACAACACTATGAAGTCGCTCAAGGGGATTTCCAGTTCATTCAGAGTTTTTCATCACTTCAAGTATTTCAATGAAGTTGTTACCAGCTTCTTCCTAAAAGCCGTCACCCTACATGGCCAAGATTCAACCCCCTGACAAAAAACACAACCATATCAACATTGTGCCATTCAGATGTTTTTTTTTATCCCTGTTTAACTGAAATCTTCCTTAAGGTCTTTTATCAGCCTTATATATTTTTATATCTAATGGATGGATTTTATTATATTCAGTATAGTCTTTGCAGATGCCAGTGTATATGTTACCTATGACATTTTCAAAGTCCTTTTTCTTCTGTTGACTCCATTTTGACCACATTATTCATTTCCTGTAAGTACTTGAGTTTGTTTGCAGTGGAGGAAGGGTAATATTAGCCGTTGTTGTTTTAAAACCCATTTACAATAAATGGAAACACGCTTTTAAACAGCAGGCCAGTCTAGTTGTTATAGAGACTATTCTTCTGCTGGATAGCCTGAGTTTGAACCAACAAAGCCCCTTTTACAAAAACAGCTGTGAGATTTCTGCGTTAAAGCTGGTGGTTATCCCTGTTCAGATTATTCACTACTGTCCACATAATGTTATTTTCAAAATGTGTTAACCCATGACTCCATACTTCAGCACAGGTGAAGGAAGGCTGGATGTTGTATTTATGGTAAAGATTAATTTTGTTATTGTCCTCAAGATCATTGTAATTCTTTGCATGCTTGACCTGGAAATCACATGGGTTTTGTTCATGCTTCATAAAAGAAGATTCCTCTAACTGTGAATTTCACCACGACATGAGAGATGATATTGCATCATCTTTATCAGATTAACAACTTAAGCTCTTGTTCATATGTGACCTTGATACAGAACATAATACGATTTCTAGGTAATGCCGCATGTCTCAGTATTTTCAGATTCCTGTAAATCCCAACAATCTCTGTGTATCTTTTCTGTAGCAGATCTTGACCTCTAACCTCCATATGGAGGACGGGGATCAATAAACTCTGACTCATCTTCATGTTCTCCTTGCTGTGACTGGCTGTAATTTAGTCTCCTCTTAGTCTTTTTCATGTGGAGTTATTTGGACCATCAATCAGTCACTTTCCAAGAGCCAAGAGCACTTCTTTTCTCTACTAGCTATCATGTTTCTGTTCTGTTTCTGTTTCCTCACCCTGGCTCCCCTGTGCAGACGGTCCTTCATTATCCCGATGAACTCCTTGTAGGAGAGCTGGTCGTCGTGATCGACGTCAAAGATCTTGAAGATGGTGTGCACTAGGTGACGTGTCAGCTTCAGCCCAGTGGCCACATACACCGCTCTCGCAAACTCATCTGGTATGAAAGGGCAGAAACAATTTTGATGATTTCGGCTGCTCATTGCACACCAGGCTTGAAGGAAAAACACATCATCTATGTGTGTAAACACAGACCCTCAGTGCCTGTAGCCCCAACTGCCACTGCTCTCCTCCTACCTTGTCCAATGGAGCGAGCTGCGAAATTGTACATCTGCATGGCGATGGCAAAGTCCTCGAGGTTGTTGAGAAACTGGAAGAAGGATCTGAACTCATCAAAGGTGATTCCCTGAAATACCAGAAAAAACACAGCAATGAAACTTAGAAAAAGACTTAAGTATTGATGAAAATGTCATTCTCTGGAGAAAAACCGCCTGAGTGTTTCAGCACAGACTGCCATCATTGCCATGCCAACATTCCAGGAGGCACATCCACTCTGCTTGTCTGAAATATTAACGAACCAAAATTTAAAAAAAGCAACTGACCACAACTAATACTACCATTCAATAACCGAGAGATTCACGAAATAGCCCCATTAATAACACAGAAGGTCATTAATGACAGGATTGTGTGTTCATGGTACATTTCAACAGCAGCCTACTTGCAGTGTTTCATGACCCTAGAGTAGCTGCATACAGTAATAATGCTGAAGCCATTCAACAAGTAGCTGTAACCGCCACATGCTCTTTGCTGTGAATCCAGATCAAACCTACAATGGCTTGATTAACAGCAAACACTATACAAAAATCCATACATTGAAACAAATAAGGAAATGCATTGCTTGTAGGTTTACATGAAAAGATGCAGGTTAAAATATCCAGACAAATACACAAAGAACTAGATAGCCTTAACCTACACATCCCTTGCATGGAGAAACAAAGAACATGGCGACCTAACTAAATAGCAGGATAGACTAACAGATTGTAACTGCAGGTTGTGTGTTGTACGAGGTGGAAACCAACCTCCTGCTTCTTCCACAGCATGAAAAGGAAAGAAGGGAGGGACAGAAATAGAGTTGGGTTGCATAAGAACTACATGCCAATGTATAGCTATAGATAGATAGATAGATAGATAGATAGATAGATAGATAGATAGATAGATAGACATTCACATGTAGCTGGAGGTGCAGTGTGTGTGTGTGTGTGTGTGTGTGTGTGTGTGGTCAAGTGGAGCAGTGGAGCGCTGAAGTGTGGAGAGCCACAACAGCCTCAGGCAGAGATAGTGGTGGGAAATCACGGATGCTCTACATGGCTGGAAGGTGGGAACACCCAGACAGCAGGAATAATAAATGAAACAGATCTGTGAATGGATATCTGGTGTTATCTAAAGATAAAACCCTGGTCAGAACTGTATTGTAAATATGTACAGCATTCTGTAATATCACATTTTCATTTTTATTCCATTTTTAGAGAGATTACCAGTTGAGAGTATGTTCACAGCTGTTGATTTGTCCGTGTATTCCTCTCCTAATAAAGAACTGTGTGCCTGGATGTACTGTACCTTCTCGTCAGGTATACACTGGCGGACATTCTCCAGGTAGGCGCTGATGTTCTCCACGTTGGTGAAGCGCAGCAGGATTTTGGCAAAGTCTTCTTCACTGATGGTGGTCATCCCTTTAGAGTAGGTCAGAAACTCTATTTCCAACACCTCTGTTTGAAGGTTATCCATAAACCTGAAAAACAGCAAGGACAGGAGAGAAGAAGAAAGAGATTTTACTCCAAGATTTATCAAAAGTAGCATGTTTCTATTTTGTGATTTGGTTAATATTGTTTATAGCATTAGCACACATTTGATGCTTTCCACTGTATATGTTGTAGTACCTGTAGAAGTCATCAAATGTAAGCTCTGCCTTCCCTTTCTTCCCAAAGAAATGGACTAATAGTGTGGTGTCGATGGTGATGCTCTCATCTGCTCGCTATGAATCATCAGAGAGGGAGGAATAAGAGAGAGGATCAATGAGTGACTAATCAATAAACATCAAGCATTGTGGTTGGAGGAGAAGCAGTGGGTGGGACGAGTCCATCATCAATCCAACATGGCTAGCAGGAAGCAGGTGTCCGTTGCACGTGTGCAGAACGTGCACCAGCTGAGCAACATCAAACTGTCAATCAAACAAATCAGCTCAGACAAACAATCAGCGGCCATCATGACGTCAGACGTACCAGTCTAGGCAGCAATAACGTTTCAGTTAAACCTCTGAAATGGGAAAAGTATCAATATAAATAACAGGCGGGATCAGTACATTGCCGCCATGATGGCACAATTAAACATGGTAGAAACATTTCAGTGGAAGCTTTCAGTGAGATAAAGTGTAGACAGGTAAAATGGGGTAATGAGGAAAAATGGACAGAAAGGTTTCTTTCAAGATCATCCTTATTATCATCAACTAAGTAAGGAAATAAAATGAGAGGTATGGAGCTATTCTTTTCCCATGCTGCCTAGACTGGCGAGGAGTGTTGCTGTAGCAGAATGAAAGACAGACCAGTGCTGGTCTGGTGAAGACACAAGAAGTGCTCAGGTAGCAGCACACACAACGACACAGAGACACAGTGAAAAACAGTCGTGCAAGTATTCATTGAACCAGGGATGGGAGGGTGGCTCAGCAAGAAAGTAGGAAGAAGGAAGACAAAGTGTTGAAGAGGGAGAGTACAGTTGACAGAGAGAAACAGAGGAAAGAGAGAGAAAGAGAGAGGAGGGAAAGAAGACGTGTGCAAGAACAACTGAGGGCGAGACAGACAAACACACAACACTAAGCTGCCAAACATACACAGACACATTAAAGCCACCACATCCCATGCATGTCTCTGCTAATGCCACATTGACACACCCGAACAGAACCTCAAACCACAAACACATGAGCACAAATGCAGAGAATGTGAGCTGATTCCACCTTTTTCAACAGAATCAACAGTGTCATATTTGCAACTCTGCGCTGTTTATTCCTTTTTACATTTTTATTCCGTTTACATATTCTTCAATCTTAGCCCCTCTGTCTTCCCTCCACAGTTTGCCAAGTGTGTGTTTACTGATGTTTACGGATGTTTGTTTTGTTTGCTCTAATCTGTTGGTTAACATTTTCTTAATCCTTACAAAAACAAGGGGATATGGGTTCACTGTTTGCGTATGCTTATGCTTGTTAACATATCTATCTCAGAAAAAGGTGACTGTGCTTTCAAGCAGTTCCAGAAAGGACTCAGCCAGCGTTAGGGCAGAAAGAGAGGATGTTCTCTCTCCCTGCCATGCCCCACCCAGCCAACCCCTCTGTCCAATCCATGGCCATGCTGAGTATGCAGACATCAGATTGGGTGGAATCTCATGTCCTTTATAGGAGGAAGAGCATTTAGGCCATTTCCATCATCATCATCATCACCACCACGATGCCATTCGTGGTTCTACCTCAAGAGTAAAATCCTAAAATCCGATGTGGGACAAGAAGAAAATGTCAAAAAAGATAACACAGGTTTATATAAGGAATAAAAGATATGTTTGTTCAAGCTGGCAAACTACATAGATTCACATCGTTGACAGATGTTTTCGTTGTTGTGCTGTGACATAAAATGTGTATTAATTTTAGAAAAATTATAGAATGACTAAAGCACAGGGATAATGACGGAGAGAAAACTTAGCATATTGATCTGGGTGAGAACAAAGTAAATACTGTTTAGAGTTCAAGTTATGTTCCAAAGACAAGTTGCAAGAAAATCAGGAGAACATTTTTCTGTCATAACAGTGAAACTGATATCAAAAGTCACTGCCTGTGACTGATGCTAAAACCTCCATTAGTGAGTGGTTTCATATTTCTATTTAGAGGCCTGAAAAGGTAAAAATATCCATTATTTTGTAAGAAAAAAAGCAAACATGATGATAAATAATAACAATTTTATGTGGCAGAAAAGCATTTTTGTTCTTCTTTCCTAACTTGTCGATCATATTTTCCCAGGTTGGGAACCACTGGGATAGATTATTGGTAAACTAAAAACACCACTGGCTAAGCATTCAAAGCAGTTAGCCGAATCAGATCGTGTGTTTCAAGTTTTGGTCCTTAAGGAAACCAATGCACACTAGTAATATTCTCTACAGTGAGATGTAGTTGATTAAGGCACTGACCAAACTCCTAACAAAATGCCTTGTAGATCTCACTGTAATGGAAGCAGATTGGTAACTCACAGGATTAAAATGTCTGGGAAAAAAAAACATTAAAAGTAAACCCTGTTTTAGGACCACCAACATTAGTGTGACTCCCAACATTCAGTCTGTTTCTGATTCACTTCGCAGTCTGGTCTTCCAGTCGTTGATTAGGGACTTCATATAAACACAGACAAACTGAAACAATTACAGACTTACCATTTCACTGTCTTGATTTCTATGTGTCACTTATTTGAGGGTCTTTTCATTAAGCCTCTGATTACGGACAAACAGGACAAAAATACTTTTGCTCTTTTATCTTATAACTGACGCATTACTGATGTCTTTATGACACACGAGCTGTTCATACATCTAGACAGCATCCAGGTGGTGTGCCTCTGCCTCTCTTCCCTCCTTTTACCATATCCCTCCGATCCTTTTCACAATTGCAAAAGTGTTTGCTTTGCTGTTTTGCTATTGTATTGTTAGGAATGCTAAAACTAAGACAGCATAAACTAAAATCAATTTGCTCATCTTTTGTAAATTAATAGATGTGGTTCAGGAATTCATAATGAGTCTGATCATTGTCTAATCACTGACTTATCAGTTGACCCCAAGAGGTTTAAATGTGTAAATCCAATGGGTCAGGTGATTTAAGTTGAATGGGTCCGTGTGGCACTGAGTGGAAGGTACTTTGGTAATGGTGATAGATTTTAGTTGAACTGAGAAAACTAGCAAGAGAGGTTATTGATATTTAGATGCCGTGCACCCTGGGAAATGAATAAAATCAATGAAATCAAATATGGAACCAGAGGTGGTCATCTTCATCTGCAAGCTATGGACCAGCTGTTCTCTTCTCCCCGTCACCACTAAAAATGATTATTAAAGCTGTATCAACTGACTGGCCATTTGGAGGCTGCAGAACAAGCTGTAAACACATTGGTATATTATCACCTCATGAAGTTGCTATGGTGAACATGTTAACATACATTTGGAGTTCGGCCACCAATATTCACTCTCCTTTTAGCTCTATTTTGTTCTCCAGCAACTTTAGCAAATTTAGCTGCTAAATGCTCCACTATGTTCACCAGCTAGTGGCTGTGTCTGCTGTTTGGTACTGGACATGTGGTCTACAGTGGGTTTATCCGAGCTTTTCCGCTGAAAACAGCTGCCTGCTCCTGCTGAAAGCTAGGCTGATGAGGCCAAAACAGTAAAGCTGGGGCCATCAAACCAAAACCAATGAGCTAAAGCGCTTTGTAGAGCAGAGGGAAACTTCAGAGTGGAGTGATAATTCTCTGCAGGTTCAAGTCTTAATAATAATAATTTGATCCATTGTTAATATAAAACAAAATGATTACTGCAGCTTTCTTACTGCTGTCAAGGTTTCTTCCTTACTAAAGTTAATGATTGTTTTGATAATCGTACATAACTATCACTTATCTTTATATCAGATGTCTGACCAAAAAAACCCACATTGTGCTGTGGTGGAATTTCACTCAAAAGTCTCTGTCAGTGAACAGAATTTGTGTTTCTTTTTGGTTGAATTTAAAGCCAATGTATAATGTAAGAAATCATAAAAAATACTGGTATTAATATCAACCCTTTCTAGAACCCATATCAGTCTAATCTTGATCATAACATCTTATCATTCCTGGAAGTGTGGCAGCACAGGCATGAGCTCAACATCCCCATGAAGACGTAATGGTTACCACGCCCACAAGGCACGAGCAAACACCTGGTGTATGCATGTGTCTATTTGTCCGTCTGTGTGTGTTTGTGTGTGAGCTTCAACAGACTTTGATCATGAACCTGAAGGTTAAAAACAGTAATTACTGATGTAAACACTTAACGGTCTTCCTCACCCTCTCTATCTGTGACTAATACCTCGGAGGAAGAGCTTATAGTCGGTCTTTAGTCAAGTCAGTCAGACAGTCAGTCAGTCACACCTTCCAGGGTAAAAACAGCTGACCCTCCCTTTCCCTTCCCATGACCTGTTTGTCTTTCTCCCTGCACCTCCCTCCTTACTTCGTCTCCCACCTTGTCTCTTTCCCCCTCCTATTACTTCTCTCTCTCTTATCCTGCCCCTGCTCTGATTACTCTGCTTTCCTTTCTCCTCATACTACCCGTCAGTACCTCCTTCACCTGACAAACATAGAGGTGAATTGCTCTTTCCTTCCCTCCCTCCTTCTCAGCCTGTCAGTCAGTCCCTCCTTCTCCAGACAAAAGCAAAGAGGTATAATGGTGACTAATCTGTTGAGTAAACACATCTCTCTCTAAATACAACCTGCTTCTTTCTTTTCCCCTAAATGTGCTTCCCGAACTTCTTTTCTCCCCACCCACTTTGTTCACCAACATTTGTTCTTTTCGCTGACCTGTCCCATCTTCTTTGGGCCTCTCTCACCTGTTTGTTGTCTCTCTGATTTTATCTCTTTCTTTTTTTTCCTCTTCACCCCAGGCTTTCTTTTTATCTGATCTTATAGATTTGTGACAATTCCAGTGTTTTCTTTCACTTTTTATTGTGTCCCCATTTCTTACTTTTTGTTTTATATATTTGTAATCTCTCGCTCTTTTAACGTCCCTGTTTTTCTTCCCCCTCCGTCTGATCCGTCTGTTCTTTCCGTCTGACATTTCGGCAGATGAAAGGCTGCTCGGTGTAAATACAAGGTCAGTCCCATTACTCTCCACTGTCATTACCTCCACCTCAGCTTCCGCTGCCACCACAGCACATAGCCTGTCATTACTCAGCTAGCATGCTAGCACTGTTAGCTGTTACTAATCATTACCAGCATCTTAACCTTGTGATAGACATATCAGGAAAACAGTTTGTGTTGCACATGAACAAGCTAATGAAAAGGTAAAAATCACTGGGAATTTTCTATGAAGCACAAAATGCCAAAATGTGAGATTTTGCAGATGGACAGTATCTTTACCTTTTTGATTTTTGTCCTGTTTATCCGCTTGTTTTTAGCAGATTATTATTCTCGCTAGCGACTGACTTTGGGATCCCTGATTTTTCCTCCAACCATGAAGTTGACTTTTGTTTGTTGTGAAATGTCTCGATAATTATTTGATAGAATGCCATGAAATTTGGAACATACAATCAAAATCCCCATATGATGAATTATAGTAACTTTGATCCCCTTACTTTACATCTAGCACTTTCTAATTTGGTTTTTGACCAAATACCTGCAAAACTAATGCCATTCTTTGCGTTTAGTGCTAATTAGCAAATGTTAGCATTCTGACACACTAAACTAAGATGGTGAATATAGTAAACATTATACCTGCTAAACATTAGCATTTAGCCCAAAGCACCGCTATGCCTAGGTACAGCCTCACATAGCTGCTAGCATGACTGCAGCGAGACTGAGGGTTAGGGTTGTTTTTCTGTCCACAATGTTTGATAAAAAACATTTAAGATGTCTAATCTTGGAAGTAGAAGCTTTTGAGGGTTGTTTGAAGGAATCAATAGCCTGCTAGCCACATGTAGTTCAGTTCAACATTTGGTTTGAATTGCTGATGTAAGTGATAACATTTTCTTAAAACCCTTCTGTAATTCAAAGTATAGAGGCAACAGACTGCTGTACTCAAAATTACTCATAAATTCTACGTGCTTCAGTATAAGTGCGTGGTGCTATAATGATCAGGGTTTTTGTATGTGCTCTGCACTCAGCCTTATTATCATTTTACCACTGTCATTAAACATGTGCTGTAAACTGACAATGATTTGACACCAAAGCTACAACACTAGCCACAACACTGCACAGATAACAAGGCACAGATACACATACAAAAGCTTAATGAGGAGACCAAATGACAGAGGGCAGTTGAGAAACAGAACAGGTTATTAGAATATGGACATTGGATTTATGGACAATAATATCCATCATCTAACTAGCATTATTGGATCATCACTGTCACAACAGTACATATGCTACAAATTAGAAATAATAATCAACAAGAACAAGAAAGAAGTCCAAAACATTTGGAGGAGCCTCAAGTTTTTCCGAGAAAGAAATATTTTCCTACAACTTTCACTGTTTTAGAAGAGATCAATTTGATGGACATATTGTAATTGGTGGAAGACTTCTAGCTCATCCAAACAGAAATAATTTTACAGGGGGAAAGGCAATAGAGGAATGGATTGACAGTAGTTTCTGTACTCTACTTTGGTTTGTAAAACAGTGAGGTCGAAGTACGGCAGATCATCTAAATGATATATGAAGTAATGTTTAGGAAAGAAAGCAAGAGGGAAAGATGACAAGTCAGTCTATGGAAATTATCAAGCCAAACCAGAATAAAAGAGTTGGGGTGATAATAACTTTTTACAATAAGCCCATATTGACAAATATTTTTGGTTCTTGGTCCATATGAGCATTGAGCAGCTAGGCATGATTGCTCCAGAAACAAACATTAAGGCCTTCATGCTCACGTGTCAAATAAAGCTTTTATTTTGAAGGCAAAGATTTCTGGTCTTATTCTGGCCAAGCTCAATGCAGCTACATTATTCTGAATCTATGGATCAACACTAATTACAGGGAACTGATGAGGATGAGTGAAGGATGAAAAATGGAGGGATGTAGGGACAGAGGACAGTTGGGTCTGTGTACCTCTGCCAGGTCAGAAAAGAGGACTTGACTGGCGCTTCGCCTCAGAACGTCCCAGTAACTCCGCGCCACAAACTCCTGACTGTCTTTTTTTAGCACCTGTAGGAGCGGTCAAGCAGGGCCAGGGTCAGTTCACCTCCAACCACTTAAGGAAGTAAACTTCAGCTTCCAACATTTACTATCAATTCTCAATATATACAAACAGATTCATGAAGTTGACTCTTGTTTTAGAGAACCAATACTGCATATTCATGAACAGTGTCACATACAACATTCATACTAACACAATTCTGATCTGGCATTTGGTGCTCACTGAACTACCTAATATGGGAAACCTTACCCATTCTGTTTCAAACAAAACAGGAAGGAAGGGAGGATGGGTCAGACTTAGGCAAAAACTCTTGTTTTCTCTATAAATGGAGATATAGTACAGTACATCACAGATAAAGCAAAACAAAATACAAAATAATGGAAATACAGTGGTTTTGGAATCAGCTGTAAGACCTTTATATTTAAATAACTGCCATTTGTTACTTTGCCTTTGTGTTGAGTCAACAACGAACACAAGCAAAATCTGAATAGAAATCTAGCATATCTAATTGATCTCTGAGGCAAATACACGTTTTCCTTTATTAGTCCTATGATGGTGAACCAGCAGAACATATTGCTGTCCCAAACACCACCAAAAAGAGCTGGTTCTGTTTGAGTGTATTCTGCCTTTATAAAAGACAACCCATGGTACTGAGCTCCTGACCACCCACCTTGTGTCTTCTCTCCAGGGAGAATGCAGCAGCAGCCATTTTAACATGACCTTGCACCGCTCTTAACTTCACAGTGACAATGCAGCTATCAATCACAACACTGACAGGACAAGAAGTGTCAGTCTGTGTGTGTGTGTGTGTGTGTGTGTGTGAAAGAGAGAGAGAGAGAGAGAGAGAGAGAGAAATGAAAACTCATAGTCTGAATAGAGACTTCTGGCTGGAAACCTAACAGTTACTGGACAGTACACATCCACTGCACTCTACTCAATCTCCATTAGAACATATTCATTACCACTCAGTGTGGGCAAACTTCTACAGTGATAATCAATGTACCTCAAGGGGAAATTAGGACCTAACATTTTCACACTCATTTGAGTATTGATAGTGTCCAAATCTCATGAATTAGTTTTCATTGTATGTAAGAGAATAAATCCTTCTGTCAATTGAATTTCATCATGTAAATGTGAAATGTGCTCACACAATAGAAGCAACTCTCTGTCTGTAGTCTAGACCTCCTTCAAGAAAGATCTCCTGCTCTCTCTTTGAATTAACAAATCTCAGTAACACCCCCAACAGGAACACACACACACACACACACACACTGCCAAACAAACAGCACATG
Source organism: Enoplosus armatus (assembly GCF_043641665.1). NCBI lineage: Eukaryota > Metazoa > Chordata > Actinopteri > Centrarchiformes > Enoplosidae > Enoplosus > Enoplosus armatus. Next base: position 845,467 of record NC_092181.1, on the reverse strand, counting down.
TCCTAAAGCGGTCTAAAATGGACAGTGTCTGATTGTGTTTAGAGCTTTAGAGTGCCTCAAGTCATTCTAAATCACATCACTCTCTTTTTGTAAGAGTTCATCTCCCCTGACCCCTTAAATCTATTACTCCTCTTCTGCCATGCCTCTCTCCATTCATCCCACCCTCTGCCATCATCCCTCGATCAATCTCTCAGCTGACCTGACAGATGGACACCCTGTCTTGAAGGAAGTCGTTCTCGATCCCTCTCATTCTTTCTATCCATCCGTCCTTTCAAGGAGTCTACTGTGTACATTTTACTGACAACAGAGGATCAGGTGGACTGGGTCAGGGTTAAGGCTTTTTCAAAGACCAGGTCAGGACACAAAAGTGGTTGACAGGGGCATTAAACAGAGTCCTCACATCCCCATATAACTGACATTTACACCTAACAAACCTACTAGAGTCCCCAGAATGAGGGAAAACAAATATTAAATTAGTGAAAACAGGGTGAATTTTACTTGATTAGCCAGAAAGTTCAGAAGATATTAAAAAACAAAAATATTGTTTGTAAAATATCTGTCTACCATGACTGCTTAACCTTCATCACCATGTTTAAGTCCCAATTGTGGTATTATCTTGTAAAACTGTCAACTATACTGCCTTTTGTTTTTCGAATGACACCATGTATCTTGTAGCAACCCAGCTGACAGAAACACCTAGCTCTCTGTTGCTCTGTTCATCCCTCCATCCATTTCTTTAACTGTCTAAAGAAGAGCAGAAAGGAGACTAAGGCATTATGGTTTTGGATACATACGCTGTTCATGGGGGCAACCTGATATCCATAGAGCTGCATACTCTAACACACAGAGAGAGACACATGAAGAAGAGAAAGAGGAGGACAGAGCATGCAGTCAGAGAGGAGGAGGAGGAGAGAAGGTAAAAGACATGTTAGTACATGCGAGGAAAAAGGCTGTGGATACACTCTGCAGGGATGTGTCATTTTCAACACATCTGTGATTACATTTGAGAACAACACACACTTTGCATTACAACACTGCACTTCCCAGACATGATTTTGTGAAAGTGTAACTGTAATTTTGTTATTCAGATTTATCTTTCCTTCATTTCAAATGAACTGTAAAATGTGGGTTTGTCAGGTTGTCAGCATTCATTTTAATCAAAGTGTCTCTTTGGTTGTAGTGCAGTGTGTCCTCTGCCAACTTAATGAGTAATGAAGAAGGGAAACCTCTGCGACCTGTTAGCTGCAGATAAAAGGTGGCAAACATCTGGGCCAATAACCATTCGTTAATGACCTATTAATAATTGAACATTCTTATTATAGACCAACCAATAGTGGATTTTTGAAGAAAATACAATATCTTTATTTGAGAGTTCCCAGTTCCCAGTCTGGCCAATTTATTATTTGGCTATAATTTTGCACACACGCTTCATAGATTATTAAGTTTACACTTTATGCTTAGCTATCAAGCCTGCAGATATAAACATAAAACACATAATTTAACCAGTGTAGTAAAGCAAAATGACCTGTGTTGTTCCAAAACTTCAATCACAGAAGTGTTGAAAAGGCCAAATTATTTTAAGAGTGTATCCAATTTAACAAGTACACAGTAGGGAAAACTGTCACAGTAAAAACAGAGAAACCACATTGCCAAAAACAGTTTGTATTAGGTGGCATGCACTCAAACATGGTTACATGAAGGGTTTAGCTCACTTAATACCTGCTGCTTAAATACAGATGACAATTAACTTGGATGATGATGTGTCATTTTCAATACGTCCACATGTACAGTTTGGCACAGCATTTGTTTTGTCCCTTCAGAAACCTTAAAGAGGTAACAGGAGAGGTGTTGTGCCACATTACACTCATGGATGTATTAAAATGCCATTTTAAGAAGGAAGTAAAATACAGTAATGTTTACTTTTTTACTGTTATGTTAACCTCAATAAGACCAGGACATTTTGAATCTTGTATTTCAAGTTTAGCCCACTGATGATAACAGCATTACTGAAGTCCATGTCCATAAATCCATGCTCATTCCACTGTTGGCTGTACTAAGGGTAATTAGCGAAATAACTGAATTTTACATCCATACATATGTACCTCTCTTCACACGCAAACACACCCTCTTCCTCCGTTACCGACGTTCTTACCAACTGTGCTGACTTCTCAGCGTCTCCTTTCCTCCCTCTCTTCTCATTTTTCTTCCGGAAGATCTCCTGAAGCTGTAATGAGAGAAAGAAAGATCTCATTGACAATTCAAAGCCAGATTCAAAGCTCTGTTTGAAGCTTAAATGTTCATCTGTACAGACATTCACTGAGTTCACAAAGTCATTCACTCTTTCATGCTGGTCTATGATGTGATTCAAGCATTGGCCTTTTGATAACATGATTAGGTGTTTTCTAGTTTGGCTTTCAAAGGGACTCATGGTCAGATATGTTAAAAGGTAAATCAATGCTGAATCACATCGGGCAGAAAACTGCAGCAGCACAGCAATCAGTATTAGTATCTTAGTATTACAGTTTTTCTTAATATGGTAGGTGGCCATTCCTTTGTGTATCATCAAATGCAGCCTTTATACTTCATACACTAAACAATTTTCCATTAATCAAAGAAAACACTGCAATATAAATTAGAAAGGGATATCTCAAGGAACATTTTAAGAGTTGTGATCACAACGGTTCATTTGGGGTTTATTTAAATTAAATATTGTCATTTTTGGCAAAGTCTGAATTCAAGACAACTGAAAAATCAAATCTATTGCCAAACCCGCACCTGCCCACTCCCACAGGATCCTCAGCCATCACCCCTGACTCCCATCAGCCTCCACAGAGATTCTGATCACTTCCTGCCTGCAGCAGTGTTTGTTTTCAATTGAAAATCTGTTAGTCCCATCCCACAGGGAAAGACACATGTAGCCCTTATAGGTTTTTAATCTAAAGAAATGCTATTACAGTTAGGCTGCTCAGCTGTTTAATAAGCTGTCTTCAATAAAGAAAAAGAAAATCAGCTTTTAAATGCTTTCAATGCAGCTTCAGCTTAAGGCAGTGGGGAATTTAAGGTAATCGTCCAGTCTAAACTGTACTAAACAAAATCTATGTGACTGACCACACCACTAGTCAAAGAAGAGACAGGAAAACAGAGTGAGCGTGCCAGAGGGACAAACTAAACTGAAACAAAATGTTATTTGGTATCATATTTGGTGGCAGTGGTTTATTGGATGGTAATATATTTACATGCAAATATATTATATATATTATATAAAACCCAATAATAACAGCCCCTCATATTTTCAGATTTTAAAAAATCGTCCTGTGCTCATCCTGAGATGATGATGCTATATTCCCAGTCAATTTCTGTTGAGTTTTGTGGGATCTCAATTCTGTTGTCTCTCTCTACTTCTGTGTTCCCCAAAATGTGTTTTTCACCTGAATTCTCGCATAATGGAGTCACATTTTCAAGCGGAATCTTATACATCATACGGTATCTCTGTAAGCACTGATAGTCACTTTGCACTCATTGTCAATATTTTTAATATCCTAACCTTGCCCTTTTGGGATGGGAGTAAAAGGTAATGTTAATAATAACATATAACGGGATGGATTTTCTCTCAGTATCAGAGACTCACCACCAGGAACTCCCTCTTGTCCACCATCTGGTTGCCGTCTGCATCAAACATATTGAAAGCAATCTTAAAGCCAGCATGGGGCTCTGGAGAACAGAGAGGAGAGCACATAGGGTGAGTGTGTGAGTGAATGCATGTGTGCGTGTGTGTGTGTTAAAGTCAATTTTAAATCCACAAATAGCATGAGAAGAAGTGGTATACAGGTTAGAGAGGAGGAAGATGGTGCAGGTGGATAAATCTATATGGACTATGAGCTACAGTTAACATTTTTTTATACCACAGATAAAGCTTGGGTCACTCATGTCTTCATTTTGAAAATACCAAGATGCATGTTTGCTACAGATGAACCAAAAATAAAACAAGAATTCTCTCTACTGTTGCCTATGCTGGTCCTTCGATCTGAGTAAGAAAATCCAAGATATCATACACATTCATTTAGTATTATTATTGAAACTCATGCAGGTATGAGGAACACATGACTAGTTTGAAATTTACCAACTGAATTTCAGTCATCAATAACAGTTGTTCTATTTACTTGTCAGATATGAAGTCACTGCTCTTCCTTATCTTTCCATCTGCATTTCAAATTAACATTGATTAAATTGATCAAACAGCAACAACACAAACGCTTTCCTGATTAATGTTGTCATGATTAATGAGGCTGCCCTCCCATTTGATGTGTACACACACTGAGCTGCATTAGATGCAAAACTCCTGTGACTTTCTCTCAGAGGAAAAGTTGCTGCAATTCTCATTTTATTCAGTTAGAAAAGGAGAATAACATCGACACTGATCATTTACAGAAGAGACAAATACTTTAATTCCTGACTTAGAGGGGAAGAAGAGCAGACATAGTCAATAATTTCAAAGGTGTAATGATGAAATATCTTAATACATACTGCAGGAAATTGCAGAGAGTAATAAGAAAAATACTTTTACTTGATGAGTGGGCAATGAGTGCAGCAGTTTTTTTGAGGAATAAGCGTCACATTCCTGTCTACATTTAAGTTTTTAAAGGTTATAAGTAGAGGTATTTTTTCCTTCTCTCTCACAGTTTCTGTCTTACCCCAAGGGGAAGGGGAAAACCACCAGATTTGTGTCATAATTGCCCCTTGTTAAGTTGTGGGTGGGCCTGAGTATAGTTCATATCATGTACCTTAGCTAACCTTGTTCTCCCAAACAAAAGCACAGCATACTGTTAAAAGTAAAGCGAGAGAAAGATATAATAACAAAGTAGAAAATGACGTGGAGCGAAGGAGGATGTGTAGAGAGACTGAATTGACTCACTTGTAAGGATGCAGAGCAGGAACAGGTACTCTGTGTATGAAATGATGCCTGGTAATGAGACCAAGACAGAGAGAGTTAAAGAAAAGGTCACATACAACACACATACACACGCACAATGTTTACAGATGTTCAAAGACGGTGGGCCTCCTGACACACACACACACACACACACACACACACACACACATAATCCTTCCTTTCATGACGATAGCATCTTAAAATGTGTCTTCTGGAGCTGAGCTGCCAACAGCCATTTGGCCACACACCGTTTCTTTTTCAACACCCCAAGTGTCCAAAGTAAAGACACTGCCTGGTAGGGGTGCGTGCATGTGTATGTGTCTGTGTTTGGATAAGCAGGTGAAAAATGTTTTAGGAGATCATCCTTTCTTGCCTCGGGCCCATTTAGGAATCTTTGTAGCTCCATCTCATCTCTCTCGCCCTCTTTTTCGCTTTCTGTCTGATCGTTCAGATAGTTCAGGGTGACTCGCTTGAGTGTTACGGGAGACTGCTTTCCCATGTGTGTGTGTATGTGCGTGTAGGTGAACATGACACCAGCTAAGGCCAGTGTGAGCCTTGTGTTTTCCTGATGCTTGACTGCTTTGTGTAGAGGAGCTGGATTGGAACTGAATTCTCTTCTTCCCCATGTATCCTGAGCTGTGCAAAGACCAGGAGATACACTCTACTCAGGTTTCTAAAATCCATTCTGCGTGTTTACACTCACATACTTTCAGTCATATGCTGCAGAATAAAAAGGCGGGTTAACACTGATCCCCAGGTAGTAGTTATCATTAGGTGAACAGCTTTCAGTCAATGATCAGTCTAAACAAAAGTTTGTTTAGTTTGATACAACTGTTAACATATTTACTTATAATTTATTTCTGCAATTGATTTATATTTGCTAGAGTGTCTATGAGTTTGTACATTTTAAAGTTCTATGTCAGTCTAAAATTGGGCCAACAACTGTAAATTAAAAGGTTGGTACAGTACCTTCCATAATATCCCTAATAACCTACAAAGTTAAACTGATGTTTTCTGCAGGAAATCACTTGTATTCATTTATTGTCCAACGTGAAATGCCACAGACACTAAGTAAAAACGATAGCCAGTGAAGAGAGTTAGGGATCAAGATACCAAGATATGGGACTGTTCTAGTCATAAATAATTATTTTAGCACAGGTAAAAGATAAACCATAAACTCATTATACTGTACTATAAGCTGATATGTCTGACAGCTGACAACATGGATTTATATTTACTGAGCTATAGTCATGACAGTGCTGAATCTGATGTTTCTAAACCAAAGTAAGAACATTACTGTAGTAATGGTTACTGTGTAACACACGGCCAACCAATACTGACATCACACTGACACAACACACACACACATAGTCAACAATGTTCGGGCAACACTATGCATTCCTTTGTCTGTCATTCTCAGAAATCCAAAGCCATCCCAAGGATTTTAACTGTCCTCGCTCGTCATGGTATGACGAGGAGAGCATGTCCTGACACACACACACACACACACACATACATATATGGCTTAGTCACATGACTTATATGAGGGACAGCATTGTAAGAAGGTTGAACTGAATAAATGTGTGAATGAACAAATGAGTGGTTTAAAGGTAATAAAAACAAATAAGCATAGAGAGGTACTGTTCAATGCTGATGGTGTGTGTGTGGTCTTGGAAATGTGCCACCAGCAATTTGAATAGACATGCACTGTATATACCTACAATGTCTTCCTCTTACCATGAAGATAGGTTTACAAACATTCTCTCTTTCCTCTTTTTCTTTCAGCTCTCTCCCTCTACTTAGTCTGGTTTTCTGTATATATTCATTCCTTTACACTAAATCTACTTCTTCAATTTCTCTGCATCTCCCCACTCCTCTTTAATGTCTTTAATGTCTCCTTTTCACTCCCTCACTCCTCATTCTTCTCCTGTTTTTTTTCTCTGCTCCCCTTTCTTCTTCTCTCCATCTCTTTTTTCAATTCCTCTCAGTTTTCTCTGTTTTTCTCTCTCAATCTCTCTGATTAAAAAAAGGATGAAGGCAATGCTCCTGGATACTGGTCCCTGAAGTGTAAACGTAACACACAGAGGGTGCATTATATTTAGCATCTCCCAGTGTGTGTGTGTGTAATTATCACTACGGGGACTCACTCCCAGACTGTGTGATTCCTCTGTTACACACTCCTGAAGCAAATGCTTTAATTAGGGGGAGCTACTCTCCCTCTCCCTCTCTCTTTGGTGTTGTATAATTTGTTCTGTTCCCATATGCAAAGAGAGGAGGAGAGGAGGTTTATTTTTAGTTTAGTTTTTTCAGCAGGTTGTTTGGCTGTAAGGAGGGACAGCATGGCTCCAACCCCGGATTAGAGACACCTACAGTGACACACACACACACACAAGCTCACAAGCACTATTTAGTCACACATCGGCAGGTAAGCCCTGGTATACATATGCACAAGCATGTGCACTAAAAAAGCTGCAAAAATGCAGTAAAATGTGTAAAACTGTTCCTCTCTTTCTCCTCATGTCAAGAGAAAAATTCAACTGTACATAAGTTGTAATGAAATTAATATATTGAGTACATTTATAAAGCATATTAAACTGTAATGGCTAAAAAATGCTGACATTCACTGACCTTGTTATTATCTGACTGCTACTTATTTACTGTGTGCGTTTGTATTCGTGAGTGCAAAGGTACTCAAGGTGCCTTTGCTCCTGTTTTTTTTTTGTTTGTGCATGTGTGTGTATGTGTTCTCTCTCTCCCACCTCGTTCCCTCAGGTTGCGGAACAGTTTGGAGGATCCTCTCCATACTGGCGGAGTGTCTGTCAAAATCTTCTCCAGCTCCTGACACACGCACAAAAACACAATTTACGAGTGAGTTGTCTCATCAATGTAATTTGTTTCAAATTAAAATTAGAACAGAAACAAGTGTTCAAAAAGGTGAAGAGATCTGGATACTCTCTGGAGCTACTGTATATATCACACTGTAAACACCTGGACTGCTCTGCGTAGTCTAATGCAACAGAACGTTTGACCCACATAAGTAGCCAATAAACTCAAGACAGATGTCCTCTACTTCACATATTGTCTCAGAAATTACTCAAAATGTTGACTGTGTCTCTTTTTATTTCATTTCTTGTTTTGTGCACCAATGCAATCTAAAAGATTTCATGTCTGGAACAGCATCCAGAGTTAAATTCAGTGAGGAGGCCAGTAAAGGCGTCTCCTTTGTCTTCTTCTTTCCGATAATTAATGCTAACTAATGCTACATGTAGAACTTTTACATTTGCATAAAGAAACTCCTGGCAAAATCAGGATTTTAACTTTGCAGAGTCTACAAAGTCTGCAACAGATGCCTGCAACAAGGAGGAGCAGAAGAAAGAAGCATTAACAGTGTGTCTCCCACCTGTTTGGTCAGGGACCTCCAGGGCTTCTTGTCTGCCAAGGAACGAGACAAAAGAGGAGAGAAGAAGAAGGGAAAGAGGAGAAGAGAGTTTGGGTGGGCTTGGTCAGATAGCATCTGTATGATCTAGAAATGGGTCTTAATGTGCCAGGTACAGTCACAACAGACACACACACACACACACACCAACACACACAGACACACTCACTGTATATACACTGTCATCATCACAGGCCCATTTGTACCGTCTAAAGTGCTCCGTGCTTGTCTTTGTAGTATGTGGAATGTCCCTGTAAAAGCACATACTACTTTTGTTCTGTTTTATACAACAAAGTTCATCTAATTCAACTTCAAAGGGGGCATTAGAGAATGTCGGCTGCTGAGAGGGTAGGTGCGGCTGTATCATATGTCAGTGAGCCAGGGTAGATGTAAACACACACATACAGGTGCAGAGTTTGCACGCAATACAAACACGTGCCCACTGAGGAAAGGAATGGTAGCTTTTTTTGGTCAGGTGTAACTTGTGAGGACATTTTTAAAAAAGTTGTCACAAAGGAAAAACTAAGTTAAGTGTCTGGTTTAGATATTTACTGGTTAAGAGAAAGGGTAAATGTGAGCAAATGGAATGTGAACAAGTCGAGGAGTGTGTGTGTGTGTGTGTGTGTGTGTGTGACTAACATTAACCTCAGACTAAACAATAGCTGTAAAGCCATCTGCTTTGAGGCTGGCTGGCCAGGACTAATCTGTTACGACTGGCAGCAGGCTGACAGAAACAGCAAAGATGTTTAAACCCAGGATTTTAAAGTGTTTTAACACTTGGTTTCAGTTAAAAGAAAAAAAGGACCTATTTTACACCTGGCACTAACATCCATATTGGGAAATCAATTTTAGAGAGATGACCATCAACAAATTAAAAACACATCAAATTTAGTTGGTTATCAAATAACATAAAGACACATTTACAAATATGGAAATTGCATAAATGTAGCTTAACTTTAATATTTGGATCCAACCAGCAGACAAATGTTCAGTAAAATAGATACTGTAAGATGGTGAAAGAGACATTTATATGCCAAATATTTTAATGTCAAGTGTAAATGTAATCAATCAAAAGCTAGATACAATGCAAATATAAGTGATATGTTTATATAAGGTGAAAGTGGGACCGGGGTAATAAAAATAACTGTCTTTAAGAATTGATGCAGATAGGGAATGCCATTTTCTAAGTGAAGTTCAAGGATATTTTGGGCCAGGAAAGCATGGTCTCTACAATACACAAACAGCAACAATGATCTACTCTAGGTAAGTCTCAATTACATAAATACAAAGCCCATTCATTTGAGTACATTCTGTCCCAGGCTAAGAGTTTTTAACCCGAGTGTAAAAGCTCAATTGTGAATGTGTGAAACATACTTCTAGGTTCGCTCATGGTGACCGACTCGATGAAGTTCTGTGGAGTCATGTACAGCTGCCCTTCATACTCCACAGAGCTGAACGTGCGGAAGCGATGCTCGTGGGACGACATGTACACGTCTCCGTCCTCAAAGTCAAACGGACGTCCCTGCAGACACAAAAACACAACGCAAAACAAAATCCACTGTTATTGACAGGGTTGCCCTCCTGATTAGCGGCACTATTTTTTGTTGGCTTAAGTATTTTCAGGATATTTCTTCCAATCAAAATATGTCAAGGTGGCAGACATTTGAAAAGAAATTACAATATTACAACAAAACAACTATCAGTAAGGCTGGGAGAAGGAACAAGTGCATTTTGGTTATTTCATTATTACATGGTTATTATTATTACATTACTCACGTTATGAAAATCATATTTAGTGTAGGCGATTTAATCAGCAGATTTAAATAATCCACACAGTGCTCAATGTTAATTTGCCCCAATGATTATAGTCTGATTGTGACTTCCCCAGCTGTTACAGCTTTTTGTGATGAGAAAACTCTCTGGCCTCTCAAACAGACAGCAGAATCCAAACTGTATGTGCCTCTTCACTGTTTTTGAACCTCTATAATGAGGAGATCCATCTATACTTGGCATCAACTCTCTCCATTTAGCTCTCTGAGATTTTAAACAGTCAGCACCTCTGGCGCAGTACAATAACAGAACAGAGGCACACACGAACACACACACAAATACTTTGTCACTACTTTCTACTTGATTAGCATCTCTCTCTCTCTCTGCGAGGAGCCAGTGCTTCAACTTGATTAGCTGCAGTGTATGAGAGCTGCTACGCCAACAGATTGTGCTGCATGAAGCTGCGTAATTAGCAGAGAGGTTTCCAAATTTAAACCTGTTTGGCCGCAGGGCCCAGTGCACCGAGGTTCCTGCTCAGCTCAGCTAACATGCTAATGAGCACACAGATTCATTCATAAAGCTTTGATGCTGTCTTCACCAAGGGGGCTTTTGAAGGCATGAATAGGAGATGAGCGCTCAGCTTCATAGGAATGCACTGTAATCAAGTGTAAGAGCATAGACGCCCATGGCTTTGACTCTCACTAATGAAAGAAGTTTAGAAAGTTCTGCAAAGGCAGCTAGGTTCACATGCCATGCTGCATGACATGATGTAAAAAGTTATGTCAGCTCCTTGGGGGGAAAAAAATTAAATGGCAGTGATTTGAAATTACATGCAGTGTGGAACACTGTGTTCTTGTGTAGTTATAATGTCATGTAGCCACAAACCTGTTCCTGCCACCTAGTCTTGTTCTCCTGACTGCATAGCAGATGCTCCAGGTGTTTTCCTCTCAGGCAACCCAGTGTTCTCCATTCACAGCTGCAGCTTTTAGTCCATCTCCTCAGTTTTCTCAGAGCTAAACTGTCCTAACCCTAATCTTCATGACATCATGTTTAGTATTTTTCAGTTATGTTAATTCAAAGTACAATCTAGCCAGCCAATGTTCCAGCAGACATCAACCAGCTCTTGTGTTTTGAGGTTGCTAAAACTGTTTGTCAGCTCCTTTTCTCAATTGCTAGGCAAACAGGAAGTAGCAGTTTTCTAATGCTGAACTGGTCTCTTAGTCTGTGCCTCTGAGACTAACAGTATCCAAACTGCTTGGCTTTCCTTAACCTACATGAGGAATTCTTCCAGCACAAACAGGAAACCAGCTGCCAGACTTAAAACATTCCCAAGAGGTCCTGTGTTTGTCCTCGCACCAAATGCAGCCCAGCATCACTATGGTGGAGCCATTGTCTCCTCACGCAATTCTACATGTAGTCTCTAGTGTCAAGACTGCCCATCAGCCTACCAGACCTCAAGCCACTCAGTATGCCAGTCATTCAGAACCCGGGCAGGATAATTTTCTGGGGTCTTGGATAACCTAATCCTTCTGGACCCCTTTAGGCCTGTTCCCGAGAGCAGGCACTTCTTGCTAGCTAGTCCTCGACTGACCCACTCTCTTGTTTCATGGCAGTATGGATTTCTTGTCTCCTTTTATAACCACTGTCTTGTTTCTGAGCATGTAAAAATGTAGGTTCCCCTGCAGCTTTTCTCTTTTTCCCTGCAGGTAAGTTCTCTCAGTTTCTTTAAACCTAAAAATCCTTACAGGCTACTTTTACTGAGTAACAGATGGCTGTTTTTCCCTTTCCCCACCGGAGCTATTCTGTTCCCAAGTTGGGTAGCCTGCCTGTCTTCTTATGGGCTAGCTCTCCTGCATCCAAACTACCCCTCCTTCATCCCAGTGTCCCAACAGGCAACATTTCTACCCCTGGCAGTTTAGAATATCTCACCTTACAGTTACAATTTAACATTATTGATTGATGGCCATTTTTACCACAAGTTATAAATTGATTTACTACCCTGCAATAAAACATTGGTACTGTATCAGTTCATTTCAGCAGGCCTACAAAAACAGCTGTTATTTCAATGTGCCAGATACATAATTAATCAACACTGAGTATATTCTGAAATCAAGTTCTATCTTGGCTCATTTCCAAGTTGTGGCTTGAGTGTGCTCATTTAGCTAAATACAAGTGTTGCACCAGACAATGTTAAACAGATCTGGGCCAAAATAAGGATATCAGGACATCCCTATGATCATAAAGCAGATAATATGTATATATAATATTTGTTCACTAGTTAGCTGCCTAACATCTAGTGTTGCTGTTAAGTTAGTAGTCTTTCTGAAATCTAGATGTGAATATTCATGTGAATGTGCTCTGAATTATGATTATTTTTGAGTACTCTGTTGTCTCTGGCTGGTGTCATTTATACATTACTGCTGGATTCCCAGGTAACTTTTGGAAGCTACTTGTCAGGTCAGTCGGGGGATGTTCTACTTGACTTGAGGGACTACAAAAATGGTGGTTAGATAAGCATTAAGTAACGGTGCATTCCTAGTAACAACTAAATATGATGCACCACCTGAAGGGGCAAACACTACTGTAGTAACTAATATGTTCATCACAAGAAAGAAATGATGAGCAATTGGCTTTGTGCCATTGACCACCTGATTGAGGAATGATTCTTTAATGATTAATTGTTATTTGGTTTTTATTTTAAAATAAATAATGAGAAAAACAGAAATGTACTCAGCCATAAAATAGTGAATGAATGCATGCATATACACACACATACAGAAATATATGACTGTGTAGGCACATTATGCATACATCCATTAAAGTAGCATAAATATTTACAGATACCTAGGACTTCTTTTATCGACTAATTGTTTGGTCTATAAAATAGAGAAAAATACTCATACTCATAGTTTACTTAAACCCAAGGTGATGTCTATAAAAATATTGTTTTGTCCAACCAACAGCCCAAAGACCCAAAACGTTAAGTTTACTATCACACAAGACAAAGAAAAGTACAGCACGCCCTTACAATCCTAGAGGAGATCTAAAGGATCTCAGTACTTCTTCCACCACTGGATACTGGTTTGAAATAGTATCTGTCTGTTCTCAAGTAGCCTAACATTTAATAATAATAACTAATAACTAGGCCTTGCAGGAACTAGTAAGTACTACCTAGGGATCTCAGTCCCTGCACACAGCTGTCTGACTGACAGTAACATCCTCACGTGCTGTCATTTCAGCACCAGCTCGAGAGGAGAGCGCCATTCCTGCATCTGCGCGCGCACCTCGTCCTGCAGCCAAACAGTGAGCGAACTGCTTCCACTGGGCGTGATGGGGATGAATGACACAGTTTAACCAGAGAGGAAAACAGATAAACTGCCAGCCACACCATGGCTACAAAACAGAAGTAGGCCCGTCTGACTGGCCCTACGTGGGTCTAATCTTAGCGGAAGGAGATGTGAAAACACTCGGCGCTCTCTGCCTTTTCTCTCAGTGGACTGTGGTTCTTACTCCACAGTCATCCACACAGAGGCCCCTATGTCAACACAGAGGACAACATATTTTCTGCCAATGACCTACCAAGTCGCGACGTGTCATTAAAGCCGTGTTGTTACCGTTACCAGTCGCAGCGCCGGTTTAAGTCAGCCTCCTACCTTCTCCTTGGCTTCAACGGTCGGGATGAACGGTAGCAAACCGTTGATGCTGTGACTCCCCATCCTCTTCCTGCCTCTGCCGCTCGTTATATCGTTGTAGAAGTAAAGCGCCACGGCGCCTCCTGTTGCAAGACACATCCCGACTGCCAGGCACCTCCGTGTCCCTCCTCCACTGGCCGTCTTACCACCGACAAACTCGTTTCTCGCCGCCGACCAGAGGTTTAGCTTTCCAGCCAGCGCTGCCACTCTGCGGAAAGCGGCCATTGCTGCTGTTGTTGCTGCCGCCGCTCTGCTGCTATGATAATAACTTTGCGGGCAGCACAAAACTATCGCGTTTCCTCGCTGTCATCGCGAGATGTACGGGCACTCTGTTGATGCTGAGGCTTGGAGTGTCCCACACACAGTGGAGAGGATGTTGATGCTTCACTGAGTGAGAGGAACCATAGTTGTCAATAGGACACACATCAAATTCGGTAACAGTAAATTTATATAACATGACTTTAAAGTTGATGTATCAAATCTAATCGTGTAATTGATCGACTGGAGATAATATTTTACCATCCTATTATCAACTACCAGTGGAAGTAATCAGATATTTTGCTTAAATAAAAATAGAAATAGCCTATCACAATTTCTGTTCTAACTATTAAAGTCCTGCATTCAAAATCGTACTTAAGTAAAACTACTTTATTAGTATTATTATAGTATTATTATCAAAATGTAGCCTACTTAAATGTGGTGAAGTAGAATTATAAAGAAACCAGCTCAGAATTGTGCTTAATAAATGTACTTTCCACCTCTCTATAGACCTACTACCATGAGAAACTGGCAAACTTGCTTGCTGTGACACATATGCAAAATCGAGCAAATGTGCAAAGTGAAAGCCAATCACAGAAGCCACATTTGTTAAAAGTCTATTACCTCAAATATCTGACAACATGTGAGTCTACATCTTGGAATAAACTTGAAAGACATCTCGGTTTACACGGGGGAAATTATAAGTGACCGATGACATCAGCTTTTGTCAATCTTCACTTTTCATTGAGGGTCAGTGAGGTATCAGATTTCCAGTGGGGAGTGCAGGATCAAAGGACCCAATGGAGAGCAGATATCAAACAAATATCAAAGATGAACTCATCATTTAAGTCTTTACATGTAGGACTAATGTTAACCTGATGGGGCTTTTCTTATGACTTTGATGCTGAGAGAATAAAGGAGAGAAGTCTAATAGATGGGCCTGTCACCTGTTCACACATGAAGCAAGGTGGATCACTGTAACCTATAAGCTACACTTAGCCAAAGGTTGAAAACAGATCAAACAATGACTATCAAAACCTCTTGAATAAAACCATTAAAAGGTTAATTATAGCTATTAAGCCCTTAATTTGTTTCTTTGATTTTTATTGTGCTCATAACCCAAACAAGATTAGCCTATTATGGTGACTAATCATAACAAAAGTTTCCCTAATTGGTTGACTGCTGGAGATGGAAATGTTGAATAATTAATGCAAACTTACAACTGACCTGTAAAACAAATCCTCACATATTGAATGCCCACAATTTTGACATCCAATTTAACACCTTTGACAATTCAATATTGACTTAAGCATAAAAGCTGGCCATTTGAAATATTTACATATAACAGAGCTCCAAGCAGAAGCACATTAGGTCCTGCACACCTTAGAAGTTATTTTCAACCTCTTATGCTTATGCATTTTCTAACTGGCATATGGCCGACTGAATTATGATTAAATTAAACAAGTCTACATTTATATAGGAGCCCTCTGAATCAAGGACCCCTGGAGTTCCCCAGACCCCAATTTGGAAACCACTTGCATTAATAACCTCTAGGCTACTTATTCAGTTATTCCATTATCCAGGCATTCGATTAGGTTGTAATTTCTTTGTGTGTGTGTGTGGGAGGGTGAGGGGTGGGATGGGGGGTATAACCCTGGGGGCCTCCTCCTCCTCTTCCATGGCTGCTATATGGTTGGCTTCACTCTGTCACAAACAGAGCAGTAAACCTATAGAAAATATATTCTAAAGCAAACCATGTGACCATGGGAACTGTTTACCGGCTCCTTGTAAGCCTGCGTGGAAATGTGGCATTGCAGTTGACATCTTCATTGTGGCCAGGTCGATATCCAATGTATCAGGATCTGATCAGCCTGGAGGCGATTCCGATCGATCTCGTCTCCTTTAAAAAAAAGTTCCCTTTTTGCTGGTCATAAATACTAATGAAGCGAGGGAAAGAGGGAGAGGGATGCACGCCACACACAGAGATGCCCACTCAGTCTGAGTCACACATACATGCACACAACCAGTGTGTACCCACATATATATATATATATATATACACACACAGCCCTGCGGCTGTCCCACAGTGCCTCTGTCTTCCTGTTATGCTGCAGAATCGACGTGAGTGCAAAATGACCTGCGTATAGCGACCAAACACGCGCGCGCACACAAACACCTCTGCACCTTCACTCATTTATCAACGCCAGTCCCCAGGGAGGGGGCAGCTGTGTGCTCGAGCGCGTGTCTGTATAGCTGCCAAAATCAATGCCATATAGGCTGGGACATGAGCCCTGGTGCCACTGTTTAGATAAAACCACAGTCTGAATCAACCATGGAAGCTGCGGTTTGACCTCGTGGCCAAGCAACGCACATCTGGACACATTATAAGGCATGGATAAAGAAAAGACTTTGTTAATGCCATGCAGAGAAACAAAAGGTGGTCAAGCTGTGCGTGAGTGACCATAAGGCCAACAAGCATCAATTTATAATCGTCATATTTTTCCTTGCCAATATAGCAGAATTGAATTCAAAATCAAGTGGGTTTTCTTGCATATACAGTTAATGACTGATACATTGTGGTCAGTTGTTAGACAAATATATAATCAATGGAATATGTTCAAAGTTATGATCACTGAAGCTCCGTTTATTTACATAAAGAATGAACAGCTATGGATTTTATCTGAGGCCCTTCAAGTGTCAAGTGTCGGGGTATTATCTAAGCCTGCAGTTCAAACAGGTATATTCCCTTCTTCTAGTTGTTATTGCCTGATCCTCTTACAAGATCCCTGCACTTTGAAGCATCTGTGTCTTTGATTCGTCTTTTAAGACCACAATTAAGGATATATGGGCTGAGCTGTTCAAAGCATCGTGGAAAGATCAATGAAGGGATTGACAGTCAAGTGATGTCGTTTGCACAGGTGTGTGTGGGTGCCTGTGTGCGATTGTGTGTGTAGGCTATGTTTGTGTCTGTGCGGGCGCTGTAAACGCGCGGCTGGGTTACATAAAACGGGGGCAATAAATCAACAGCCGAGTGAGAAAATTACACAAATGGGGGCTTTCCTCTCTCTGCCGCCGCACCTGAGTCATTTCGAAATGGGGGCGTGGGGTTGTAAAGCGTTTAGGATAATGGCAATATCACTTTCATACTGTTTGACGTATACACACTCTCTCTTTCTCCCCATGTCTATTTCACACACAAGTTGCTGCTGAGTTGCGCACTCCCCTGCGACTCTCTAACACACACTCACCCAGTTCAATCTGGAACCGGTCTCTGCTGGAGTGCCCACGAGCAATATGACATTGTGTCTATGAGCTCCAGGGAAGCCGCTGTGTTGCTGCAGGGGGGAACAAGGGAATATAAGCCTGTCAGGCCAATCTTTATAGTTTTTAATTTCCTCTCCAACTCCCTCCGCTCTTTGCACTGAAACTGAACATCAAAGGTGAGACAGGGGAGCGATGAGGAGAGGGATGAAGGGGCACGTTTCAAACGGGACCAGAAATGAGCCATAAAGGGAGGAGATCGGGGGACATTTGCATAAAAAGGCAACTCGGGGTGAATTTCCATAGGGAGTGTTGCGTTATATAGATGTGGAGTGCAGTGTACTGGTCTCACTGCGCTACATGCTGCTGCTGGAGGAGCTGAGAAAGCGGAGGGTACCGCAGAAATAAAAGGCTGTAGTGTGTGTGTGTTTGCGGGAGAGAGAGAGAGAGAGAGAGAGAGAGAGAGAGGAAAACCCTGAAGTGCTCCGGAGCAAAGGGGAGTATCCCGAGGTGAAGAGGAGAGAGAGGGAGCGGGCAGAGGACAGGAGAGAGGGATAAATAGCAGCAGAGAGAGGAGAAGAAGAGACACGGGCTGCTGCAACCGGAGCATACATCAAGATAACGCGGGAGTTAAACCTCAATTAGATGACAATCTAATTAACGGTGCTGGTGACTGCGCCACAACGCGCACTCATCGGGGATTTTCTCCGCCCGCACGTCCAACTTTTCTTTTTCTCTCGCTTCACGGGCTGACCCTGTTCGCTCGCTGGCACGCATCGAGGCTCTCAGCTCATCACTTGGACCTCGAATTGGATCCCCTGTGGTGTAAACCGGATCAGGTGTCTTATCTGTGATGGGGGCAGCGGCGGAGATTGGGAGCTTCGCCAACGGATTTCTGGACAGCTTCGGCGCCGCGGGTGCAGCTCCGGCTCCCGTTGGCTCTCATTTCGTTCTCACCCCAGCCGGGGCGGTGGACTACAACTCGGTAACCGGACTGATGATGGGGGGACAGGGGCAGCAGCAGGAGCACCTGGTGTCCGCGGAGAGGCTGTCCCGGAGCCTGGCGGACCTCAGCCATCTGAAGGGGATTCTGAGGCGGCGGCAGCTCTACTGCAGGACCGGCTTCCACCTGGAGATCCGTCCCGACGGCACCGTGCAGGGCACCAGGAAGGACCACAGCAGATTCGGTACAGACCCCTTCACTAACCTGTAGTCCATATTAATATTATTGTGGTGATGATTGTCATTATTATTAGTAGTAGCTATAGTAGCAACAATCAACTGCGAAATGTCTGCTATAGGCTCTATTGTAAGATACGGTAGACTGACAGGTATCCTTATGGTGGAAGCACACACACACACACACACACACACACACACACAGAGGCAGAGAGAGATTAAAGACAGAAGAAAGTTTAGTGAAATGTTTTAATTTGAATGTCTATTTTCGCTGATCTTTGCTCTATAGTGAACAGTAGATAAAAATGTGATTTGTGGTGGGGGATTCCAGCTCACAACACAGGGGCACCACTCCCACCCACTGGAGCACCCACTTTATATAACCATGAAAACTATTAATATCTCATGATAATACCCATGCTTCTCCAGTCATACAGGTTACTATAATCAAATGCTAATAGCATATGTAGTAAGCTACTGTGGCGGCAGCTGCTGCTGCTGTAAGACTGAACTGTAGTCAGGAGCCAGTAGATATTATGATGCATCAATAATTATTTTTATTTCAAGTTAAATAAGATTTCCAGATGGGACACACTGAGTATTTTATGTTTGCACATTTTCACCACATTTCCTCTTTGAGATTAGATCAGAAGCTTTTCTTTACTTTTACCGGCTTATCTTCAGTTATCTAGATAAACAGCTGCAGCTTACTGCAGATCAAAAGTAGACCTCTTAGAGATTTCTTTTAGTGCTGCAAGGCTGTAGCACTTCTGGCACTTGATTCATACCATTTGAGACTTGGAAGTAACTTCATGCCAGAGGCCACTTGAGACACCAGCCTTGCTTGTCAGAGTCAGCTGGTGTGGAGTTATTTACTGTACTTTTTATGTATTGAGTGCAGGTACATTTTAGCCTCATCATCGACCATCTTTAGATGTGTTTAATTTGACTTATATATCTAAATTATTTCACAAATACCCCATAATGTATGGTAGTGTACAAGAAGAAGCAGTGGAACTGTGGAATACTTACAAGATGTTGTTTAAAATAATGTTTATTTGTGTTATCAGATGTGTTAATGAGGTTGAATGAGTATATTATAAAGGTATTTGAACAAAAGTAATTAATTAAATGTATTGTAATGTGTGTGCGCAGGTATTTTGGAGTTCATCAGTCTGGCTGTGGGACTGGTTAGCATCAGAGGGGTGGACAGTGGTCTCTACCTAGCCATGAACAGCAAGGGAGAGCTGTACGGATCGGTGAGTACACACACTATTGAGTACACACATATCCATCTGCACACAAATGTATATTTCAACCTTTACTGTATACTGATTCTCAACATTTCTGATGTGTAACCCTCGGCCAGCAGGTGGCACATTTTGCATCACTAAACTCTAATATTTTCTCTGCTTGTCTTTCTTTCTGCAGGAGAAGCTGTCGGCAGAATCCGTTTTTAGGGAGCAATTTGAAGAAAACTGGTACAACACTTACTCATCGAACATCTACCGGCATGGCGAAAAAGGAGCATTTTACTTTGTTGCTCTGAACAAAGATGGGACGTCAAGGGACGGAACGAGGTCAAGGCGACATCAGAGGTTCACTCACTTCCTACCGAGGCCTGTAGACCCAGATAGAGTACCAGAGCTGTACGGGGACATACTGGGCCAGAGCTGAGACTGAAGGGGTGTTACCTTGACCCTGTCAGAGCCAGTCTGAGCTGAAAAGCAACCAAGTGCACCTAATCCTCAGCCCCTCTTGAGGGGATGGAAGATCTTGTTGCTCTGGACAAAACAGGATCATAAAAAGTGCACCAAAATCAACACTCCCCACCGCTGGCATGGAGGAAGGAAAAAGACCATCTCTGAAGCAAACTAGCTGAGGAGTTTGACTGAATAGCACCAGGGATCTTTTGTGGAAGATGTGAGGCCTCATGACAGACACAGAGGCTACCTGGGCCCTGTAATATTGCCATTGCTATTTTATTGGCCTATGCAGAGGTTCTGGTGGCCAAACAGATGAGTTAAGGATTTCGTTTGAGTTGAGTGAACTACCTGCCAGTCCAAACTGCATGTTCAAGAGGACAAAAGTGTGGAACTAATTAACAGCTTGGCTGATAGTAGCTTTTTACTGCTGTGGCTGGTGAGTCTTGTCAATTCCACTGTTTTCAGTAGGCCTTTTCAATTTTGTTCAAAACACTACTGTGGCTGCTAAGTAAACGATATATTAAAAATGCATAATCCAGTATACAGTGTGGCTGGTTTACACAAAAACTGTAATTTTATGCACTGGAAAGCAGCCATGTCTGTTCTGGGAAACGAGACCTGGAGGAATCACCTGTATCAGACTGACTGTTCGGATGGATTCCATCTGAAAGTGCTCCAAAGACATATGCTGCTCTGAAAATATGACTTTGCTGCAAAGTGCACGAGGAACAGTACAGATCCAGTGGAGTTTTATAAGGACTTGGCGGAATACTGTGTGTTCTGTTGGAACTCTAGACTCATTCTAGAACCCAGTGAAGGAATTCTGTTGTTCTCCCACTGACTGCAGTCAAACAATGAGCACCGACAGAGACACCTTTACAAACCTGTTGACAGATTTTATTCTTATTTATTTTTTGTTTCCTAGGACATACAGTATATTTATTTCATATATTTATTTATTTTGAGAATATATTTTTACAGGTATGAGATTAAATAAAATAAAAAATATTCAGAACAAGCCATGAGAGATCTTTCTTATTTATTGTTTGCTATTCTCACTGTTTGATTGAAGACCTATGCTCAGACTTCACAGCATTGAATTGTAAAATGTCCTTGCATCTTATGGGTCAGTGATGAAACAAGTCTTGTCCCAGTCAAACACAGTGCACTACTGAGTCTGTTTATCACCTGGATATCTGAGCTGATTTGGTTGATCTGGTTAACTTGATCTGCTGGTTGACAAACTGAGATAACCTTTTTCAGTTCTTCCAGGTTGTCCCAAATTTGATCTGGAACTGTTGTTGGAGCAACAAGTTAAAGTGGAGTTTGAGTTTGTAGCACTTTAATAAAGTTGGGGGACTTGCTCGAGACATAAAAAAACAATGGTCCAAGTTGATGCAGCAGAGACAGATATTAACTGAAAACACTGGATCCTATAATAATGATAATAATTCCCATAATGCAACCCGATAGCGTCTTTTGTCAGACCCATCTTGTCTGGTAAACGCCCTTGACTTTCAAACTCCTCAACCTCAGTTTGTGTTGAATATTTGTAGTCTTCAAACCTAATCTATCCATATGGCAAAGTACACGCAGCACAAACCTGCAGACTATAATGTTATTGAAAAATTGACAATTGGATTGTCATACTTGTCATGGCTGACAATGCCACTTGTCTACTCATGCCTATTCAATGATTCCTGCAACAGCACCAATACCTAAAGGATACCTTTGAGATACTGTGAGCTGATCCTTGTTGTAAAGTTTATTTTTAATTGGAACCATCCGAGGAGGAAGAGGCCAAGCTCAATTACAGTTCCACACCTCTGATGGTGCTAAGAGACTCACTCACTCCAAACAAATTCCTCCGTGTTTCATGTATGTGACGTTAAACCGTTGAATTCCAGATCACTTTTTTGAGGCTGAAGGTCAAAATCATTCCTTTAAATTATTTAAAGTGTTTTATTAAGAGCCACATAATGACTGTGTTACTCTACTAGGTAACAATAAAAGCCAGGTTTTCCTGAATTTCTTCAAGAATAAAACATTTGCTCCATTTCACGCATTTTTGTAGTTCCAAATGGTTCTTGTGGGCAGGTTCCAGTGTTATTATGGACACATCATACTGTGTAACCAGTTTACAATTTTTGCAGATAAAATGAGTATGAGGAGAATCTTTAGTTTTATATTTTAATTTGAACAGTATGGAGTATGGAGTATGGAGTATGGTTCAACTAAAGAGATAGACAGAGTGATGGGAGTAATGGGAAAGGAGGAGAAAAATAACATGAAGTCATCCATGTGAAGAGACAGCACACGCTTCCTCTGACAGACACTGCAATTAGTCAACTGACTGGCAGGCCGATTGCACTGCTTCACTCTTTCATCCTCCCCTTCATCATCCCTTTATCTTTCTCTTCATCCGCCTGTCTTGGGTGAGTCATCCCTTGTTCTTATGACACCTGAGACTGAATTGACCAGATGTCAACTCTGGCAAAGGTGAGTGAAAGAGAGCTATGTTGAAAGAAAGAGGAATTAAAAAAAATGATGCAGCAAGGCAGAGAAAGACAAGTATGAGAAATATTTGTTTTGCAGTCTATTGCAAACAAAAAAACAAGTACAGATGGAAGGCAGCTCTGTGTGTTGAGTTTTAATGTTTCAATATGATGATCATTTTGTGATAAAATGAAAATTTAAACATCGGCACTTGACTGTTTGTTAACCCCTTCCCCTAAACATTGATTGTCCAATCACAGCTTAGCAACTGTAACTAGGCACGGAAGGTCTGTCAATCTTTGAATTTCTCCAGGCAGCGATGTGCACAGGACTGCTGTAAGAGCAGTATTTGCCATACAAATCTTTTTTTAGCCTTTCCAAAACCAAAAACACAAGAACAAAGCTGTAAGTAACATAAACTGTAAATGTTAGCATGTCTGCCCAGTGAGCTTACTAACTACAGTTGTCACACTAATGTAGAGTTACTACCAAAACCAAGCAGCATATTAGCTACCTACATTAGTTTGTGGGGTTGGCCTCAGTCTTTTAGTATGATATTATGTACAGTATGTAGCCATCAAGTGCACATTTAAGTCCCTTTTTTCAACCAACTCACGCTAGCTACGATAAAATATGCTGGCGGTTATCATATCAGCTGGCAAAATTGGTGGTCGCCAGTTACAGCTGAGAGCTGTTTACTTCTGTGGGGAAATTAAGGACCAATTGTTTGAAAAATGACTTAGAATTTAGAAGGATATGTCTGCGGCCCAGTATCATTGTGAACTGCATGCGTGCAGTGCGAGAACTGAAAACTTGACAGGTGAAGCAACAGTAACTAAGGGGGCGGGGCTTAGAACAGTAAATTCCATGACAACTGGGCAAACTCCATCTGCTGAGGACAATCTTGTGGTATGATGAAAAGCTGCAGAACAGCTACTAAATAGGCCTTGAGGCCTTTTATCAATCTGTGTGTGTGTCAGTGCGTTTATACGTATTGTAATAATTCAAGTGTAATCAGATTAAGGTACTAACCTACTCTGAAAGTGGAGTGAAACTGGAGAAAGCATAATTCAGTTACCAGAGCGTGGTAACTTGTCAATCTTTTGAATTACCTTGGCACACCTTAAGCCCTCTTTGCATGGGACTAAAATTACCTGGGGACCATGTGTGACATAGGACTGGGGTACGTTCCTATAATACATAATGTGTCCACATGATGTGTAACCTTTGTTCCACTTAGCACAGGCTAAATGCTCTAACAGGCTCTATAGTGTCATGTGAGTGAAGTACAATGCTTGAACCCCCTACTGTGACACCCACAGGACCCCAGCGTACTGGGGATGTGAGCGAAAAGGCTGAAAAAAGCCTGACTGACCTTACACAGCACTGACGCAGAGTTCAGAGGTGCCTGTCAGCCTGTACCCTTCAACATCTGGCCTATGTTTGCCTGACACTGGGGAAACACCAGTTCTGTCAGATTTGCCTCAAATAGTTTTATGTCTTCAGCTGCATTTCACATCAAGGAGATATTGCCATGTGTAGGTTGGTTCCAGCATAGAGGCTCATCGGCTCGGCAACGTGTTTCAGATAAGATTACAGGGTGCTGCGGTTCACATCTGCCCAGTTGTACAGGCAGGAGCATGGCTACGTTGTGTCTCGTTAAGACACGGTTCAGTGTGTGTATAATCCTCTGATAAGGGTATACAGTGTAGGATGAGACAGAGAGAGCATCAGACCGACAGTAGAGAGTACCAGCATACGTACACTGACTGAGAGTGTATGTCAGAAACACACACAGAGGGAGAGATCTGAAAACCAGGCAAGAGAGAGGTATGACTTGAAAGTTGGTAAGAAACAGGTGGGTTTCTGAGAAGAAGAATTAGAAAAAAAAGCTGTATGTGGGTTCTTAGTGTTGCCGGCCTGTCAGGTTACAATCTTCCTTTGAAGTGTGTGTGTGTGTTTGCAGGGAGGGGGAGGCATGTTTATGTGAGTCAAAGTGACTGCGTAGATTCATGTCAGCACAACTTCTATGTGTGTGTGTGTGTGTGTGTGTGTGTGTGATCTGTGAATCTGTGTGAAGGTGAGCCAGGGGTTCTCCTGACTAGAGGGCTGTCTGACTGATGTGTGTGTGTGTAGTGCCGTGCCTCCACCCCCCTGTCTGTCCTCTGTGGGGTTTTCCATTGACTGGTTAGATCTCCACTGTTGGATTCAGCAGGTAATGGTCCATGCAGAGATAACCAGAGCAAGAAGAAGAAGTAGAAAAGGGAAAAAGATTCCCTTCTCTTTAAATAGTTTCAGCTCCTCCGTGCATCTTTCCTGTCTGTCTCCTCAGTGTACTGTCCAAACAATTACAGATGTCTTCTCATGTCTTCAGCCCAACCCTGCATTTATGAAAGCAAGACTGAAAGCACTTTGAAGTAAAAATGTCACATAAGACAAGGTTGACAGAAAGAACAGTAAGCATTTTTAGGCCCCTTCAAACTTAATGTTATAGAGAATTTGTCAGGTTGAAAACAATTCAAGCTATTTTCAGCCACTGTCCCTTTATGTGCCATAAAGTGTGTGTGGCTTTTGTTTTTCTCAACAGGCAGGTGTAGAAGTCAGTGATCTCTGCTGGTACGTATCTGCGACTAGCGGAGTCCACACAGGTGTTCTTCCTGCAGTCGTCAACACACACATCCACATACGCACATACACACACTTAAGACAAGCGCACATGGTCTGTCATCACCTCTCTGTATGTGAGATTAATGGTGCTGGTGCAGTGACTCAGCTGTGGTGAATTCAGACACACGGACAAAAAATTCTTAGACATATTAGACAGCTATGAACTCATCCAGCTTTTGACTAACAAATGACTTAACCTCTCAAACTTAAATTTAAACTCTGACGTACCCACTAGTGGCTCCATCTTTACAAACTTGTGGTGTGAAGCCCACAAAACTTAAAATCTATCGAGTATCCTAAGATGTCTAAAGATACCAAATACAGTATCTTACAATTGAAATACATGGAGTTCAAATGTCTTTTTCCTAATCGAAATATTTAGATGTGAACAGGGCCTTCAAAAAGTAATCCATGTGTGTTTTGCTTTAGGAAAACTCATGGTCACGTGTGAAGTTGAAATTGAAGGTAAAGAGCACCTTAAAAGCAACCAATGTTGACTGTTGGCAGGACATGGACCACAGTCTCAGGTGTTATAAAGACGCTGTCTTTGCACACTAACTAAAAGGAGGGTGAATATTTGGTAGACAGGTAGACAATAACACGACTCTGAATAAAATGCTACTGTTGCTCTGTGTCCGCTGGATGTGTACATGAGCAACTAAAAGCTGTATTGTATTTACTATATTCTGAATTAAAATGTTGCAGACTATTAGTTTTACAGAAATGTATCTGAGTAACAACAGCATCATTATTATGGAAAGGGGACACATTTGACATCATAGAAAGAACAGCCTAAACAGTGTGAGGAAGTCGGACAAAATAAGTGTTAAATTATCTCAGAAGACACAATAATACACAGTTAAACCACATCACAAGGTAAAGTACACCAAGTGTACCTGATGTGCACCTCCACACCCTAATGCTGTTTTCTCTCGGTCTGTTTCAATGAAAGAGTGTTACCTGACATATTGCAGATGAAAGATTCACACCGGTGCACATATTTTCAACCCTATTATCGTTATCATGGACAGTTCTGCAGCAGGCGTAGAACATGTTGTTGAGCAGAAGGCACCGTGCGGATTCCATGTCAAATACCAATCTAACCACTGTCTTCAGCTCATATCCACTAACCACAAATTACACACAACATGAAACAAAAAAGCCAGTTCTGTCAGATCCCAAGATATTATAGATTATATTTTAAAAACAACAAAGTTTGTTTCTGAGATGATCATGACAATCACGATTTGTTGGTTTACAATGGGTGATACCATAAAGATTTTCATCTGCCCTAAGGTCACAAAACAGTACCGGCACAAATAATTCCCTTTTCAGTCATGTAAACACATCAGCAGGCCATAATTAGTGGTGAAAGGCTTCTACATGAAATCAGTGGTTTGTGTATGACTGCAAACTGTTTCTACCTGCTTACTTTAATCAATTTAGCTGTCTGAATCATGCTTGTGGGTGCCCCTTAATGCACGTTTGCCAGTACACACACAGCAGAATGAACAACAAACTCAGTCGAACACAGGTGTGCTTTTGTTGAACCTGTGCAGGAAATGCTCATTGTGACGATGAGCTCAAGCAGAATAACTAGCTGAGCTGGACATCCTCTATAGGACAGTAAGTGAGTTTAAGTTAATTTCCTCCTTTTAGTTGTACTGTGTGAAATCTCTGGGGTCTTATTCCTGTCAAATGAGGACTGAGGAAATAAAGCAATCAAGTCAGAAAAGATCACTACAGCCACACATCCCAGTTTTTTTTGTATTTACTCAAATGGTAGAATGCGTTCTCAGTATTTTAAATATTTGGGAAAAAACAAAGCGATGAATTCTCTGGAGATGGGTACCAAATTCTATGGAAATTCACAACAGTTGTTGAGATATTTCGTTCTAAACCACAAACGTCAACCTCATGGTGGCAGGATAATTCATAGGATAAGTGAAAACTTTGATCATCTGGTGGCGCTAGAGGAAAGGTCAGGGGATCACAAAAAGCATTAGGATACATCACCTGGGCACCATGAATGACTAACCTTAAAATCCGTCAATCCATCAAATAATTGTTGAGATATTTCAGTCTTGATCAAAGTGGTGTACCGACACACATTGCCATCCCAAGAGCCACGCCACAAGCTGCAGAATGTTTTCAGCTTTCAGTCTTCTTCTCCTTTTTTATTGTTGCATTGCTCCCTTTTACAACACAAATCTGGCACAAACTCTCAATGGAGTGGAGTGCTTTTGTGCACTTGTGTGCATGCTGTTTGAACATGAAATACAAACAATATGGGTACATGTTCCTCTACAGCACCTCTGCAGCGTACCTTTCAGAGCAAAAAATAAAAAGATCTAATTATTGTCTATAGAGAACCATCAGTGTCACTGCACCAATTGTGAAACTTGAAAAATGTTTCTCATTTTTCTTTTAAAACCTCTCATTTATGAGTGCTCACTGAGTGTAAGTGCAGAGAAAGAGGTATTGCGAACTGAACCGAGGGAAAAGAAGGGATTAGAGATGAGACGGCAGACACTTATTCCCCTGTGGTTCTCCACCCTTGTGGTGTCAAATCATTTATGTGGCTTATGGCGGACATGTTCGCTCAATGCTATGGATTCACAGACAAATTCACTCTTAAATTCTTAATAGGAGTGGAAACATCCATTAACATGCCAGACGAGGAGGGGTACTGGGAGGGAGAGGGTGACAGCGGCAGAGAGGGAGTGGTAAGATCTGCTACAGTACAGACAGAAGGGAAGTTTGAAACATACGGTGAGAGATGCAGTAGAGTAGAATTACTGCATATACTGCACATGTTGATGGATCTACCGTATTTACAGTAGGTCCCACAACACATGGATCATGACTTAATTTCTTTCTTTAGGAGATTAATGATCGATTTTATGGCCAAAGACACAGTTAGATATTTTGTTATTATTCGCTTTTTTGCAGAGAGTCAGATGGGAAGATCGATACCACTCTCATGTCTATGTGTTTGGTATAGAGCTAGAACCAGGAGGTGGTTAGCTTAACTTAGCATAAAGACTGGAAGCAGGGGGGAACTGCTAGCCTAACTCTGTCCTCTAAAATTCACTAATTAACACAGTTTAACACATCTTGTTTGTTTAATCTATACACAAATATAAATGTACAAATGACCATTTATGGTTTTACGAGGAGTTACGTATAGAGTTGCTGCTTTGCTTGGCAGAAAACTTCAGGGGTGCTGGTAGGTGTATTTTTAAGCTTTGGACAGAGCCAGCTATTTCCTCTAGCATGCAATCTTTGTCCTTGGTAAGCTAATAACTTCCCGCTTTAAGGAACTCCATTCTCAGACATGATTGTGTTATTGATCATCTCATCTAACTCTTTGCAAGACAGCCAATAAAAGTATATTGAACTTTTTCTTAAATGGTTGACACATCCTACCAACTGCTGCAGCCATGCATCTCTCCATTCAGACTTCCTCTCAAAGAGGTTTTGGGGCACAATAAGAACTTCACTCTACTACTCTACAAAGGTCATCATTTGCATGACCGCAAGAGGTCCTTGTAAACATTTGGTAATTTTAAAAGAGACTCATGCTGTAATTTTTCTCATGAGGACAGTCTCTCATGGAAAAGCTACATGGTTTGTAGATAAGTGTGTGCATCTAGCAAATCTAGCAGCTGCAAATATTTATTATTTTACAAAAACAAAAAGATTAAAATATATAATTAGAGATAATTAAAATCTCCCATAATCTTTAAACAAATGCACACCTTTAGGGGTCACAACCCCCAAGGACCCTCCTAAATACTCAGCAGACCCTGAATTCAATAATGGCCAAAGCTGTATTTTTATTATCAGCCTTCATGGGTAGTCTAACACTACTCAGCCTCTGGGGGTACACACACACACGCACACACACAGACACAGACACACACACACACACACACACACACACACACACACACACACACACAGGGTGGAAGTAATTAAAGCAAGTGGAGCTAAATTGAAGTATATTGAACTCATCTCTCACACGCTCCCGCTCTGTCAATAGATCACTCGCCAAGTGCTATCGACCGCTGCAAATACTTCCCTCTGCAAAACACTCCTCTCTGCAGTGTGTGTGTGCATATGAGTATGTGTGATGTGAATGAGGGAAAAGTACAGAGGCAGAGAGGACAGGAGAATTTAGAGAGAGAGAGAGACAGAAAGTGATGCTTTGTGCAGCAGAATTTGCAAAAACTAATTTTAGGATTGCCCTTCATGCTATTCTCTCTCTTCATCCCTCATTTCTCCTCTCTCCCTCTTTTTCTCAGATTTTCCTGTCACCTCATCTGCCCTACTCTCTCTTTCCACCTCCCTGTTTTCTCCTTTTTCTCTATCTATCTTATGGGAGGGGTAATGATTTTAACTAAATGAGAGTCTTGCTCTTCCCCACCCCACTAGATTAGCGGATCAATGGACCAGCGTTTGTGTGTTCGTCGTTGGGGAGATGCCTGTGTGTGTGTGTGTTTGTTCAGTCCACATAGAGTGTATAGTCATCATAAAACCCAATACCCGAGGTGACTCCGCACTGCACCGAGGACAAAGCCCTGCGAATGACAAACGACAAGAAAAAAAATGACAGCAGAGATTTTCCAGAAACAGCGGGGGGGTAGAAAGCTATGGATTTTTACTGAATAATCGGTTGGAATTCTCCACAAGGTCTCGACATGACAAATGTGTGTCAAACACACCATCAATGGTGGAGGAGAAGCGCGCCTCTGCTGCTCCACTGAAATGCCATTCCCCTCTGCTTGATGTGAATTCAATTGGAGTTGAATTGATTTTATCCTATTTGTGATCAATCCTAAGTGGGTTTGCATCTAGTGGCTCAGTCATCCCACCGTGTGACTAAGCCTCTGCTCCTTTTTCTTCTCCATTTATTCTGTTTGCCCACTTTCTCCATCCCTCTCTCTCTCTCTCTCTCTCTCTCTCTCTCGATGTGTTGATTTTGTTGAGTTTGATACGATGGATACATCTGAAAGGCTGAGTAATAACATAACATTTTGGTGAGAGTTGTTTTTGATTTGAGATTTGATGGTTACTTTTTACAATGAATAAGCAAATAACCAAATGAAATGTCCCCTATGCGCAAAACAAGATGGATGGCCAAGTAAAACAAAGTCACTTACATAAATTAGATGAGGCGGCATCTGAAAGGATGCATCACTCAGAAAATGACCCCTAAAGGTGCTCAAAACACAAAATGAACAGGGGTCCATTCATTCCAATGTAAGCTGCTCACTGGGTGCGTTTGTCAAGTTTTGGGTCATAGAGCATATTCCTGTAGTCTGCCTGTGGCACAGTTACATTTAGTTGCCTAACCCTGCCCATACCCTAACCATAACCACCCCATAGCTGCCATGTGCAGATGTAGTAGAAAGAAGTAATCTTAAAAACACTGGCGTTGAACATAAACTGAGATTTTGCAGAATTGTCCAAAAGGTTGCTTTAAACATGTTTATGGCCTAACACGTGTTCAATCCATATCCTTCCTCATGAAACATTTTCTACAAATATTTGAAACTTGGGGCCTCATTTATCAACCAATCAACACAGTTTTGTGCTTAAACTGTGCATACGCTCATTTGTACGCATTGAATCCGATCTATCAATTTCTTCTTGAGCGTGAATATTTCTGCACATTTAGAGCCACTCGTGAGCAGACAAACCAATTGCTAAATTACAGACACACCAATTCCAAACTCTACTATCAATCATGTAATTATGGATATATTGTAAACAATCATTCCTGAAATGTGCATTTCCGTTTTCTTTGTAAAACAAGGTAAACACTTTCTGAGTCAATGATGCCATTAATGCCTTGATTTTGTCATATTTCTCTTGTGCTGCACCACTCAGCACCTGTGGTTTAATATAAGCCTGCTCCTGGCACGATAAAGGATCTTTTATTTTTTACTTCCACAGTATCTTAACCTCATTGTCTGTGATGTTTTTTTGTCTTTATTTTTCTTGTTTGCTACTTTTGTTAACAACAAGTAACTCTGCATTAAGGATACTAGGACTTTCAAAGAGATATGTTGACCTTGTTTGGCATGTGGGATGTGAATATTCTTGTTCATACAGTCAGCTCCACATGCATTTAGAATTTGCTCTACGCATGCTTTAATGAAGGCCTACAATGTTTGCATCCTTGTTTAGATCAGCTAGCTGTCAGGCAGTGGAATACCGTGACTTGCATGCACTATGCATTTGCATTACCGCACTCTGCAGTTGACTGGAATGTGTATCATGTCACGTCACCTGCATGCTTAGCACATATATGTGTGTGTGTGCTAGCAGAGCACAACATGCAATACAAACGAAACAGGGACCCAGTCAGTTGAACATTTCTCCATTGTGCCGCTAACGGTTAAAAACAACAGTATCATTAAAATCTCAAAATCATTGCAATTTTAGGGAATGATCCTCTATTATTGTTTGTTACCACAGTGTCTATACCAGATGTAAATATCTTAAATGCAACTGATATATAACTTGATAAGTTGATGCGTAGCATCCTGCAGAGTTCAAACAGTCAGTGCTGTTTAACCTTACCACTATTTAATACATATTCAGCTATCAAGTGGCCTTATTGAGCAATGAAACCTGAGAATATTTGGCAGGCAGGCAGACACACACACACACACACACACACACACTCACACACTCACACACACACACACACACACACACACACACGTCCATGCATGCTGTGTGCAGATATCTGTTCAGTGTGGAGGGCCTATCAAAGCATGGTGGTTTCCTCCTGTTAGTGTGACAGCTCTTAAGCCTCACACATGAAAGACTGACAGGGAAGTTTTATTACACCTCTTCTAAAAGCAAGTGTGTGAGTGTGTCTCAGTGTGAGTGTGTGTGTGTGTGTGTGTGAGTGTGTGTTACTGTGTTCTCAGCTGGGAGAGTCGTAGACAGTGGCCAGGCTGAAGAGTTGCCAGATTTTCAGAACAAAACATGACTTCACAACAACACAGCCTTCCTCAGTGCTTTTATCTGTTGCTCTTTTATGAAACATGTAGCTGTCAGTGCAAACACGGAGGATTAATCCACACACACACACACACACACACACACACACACACACACACACACACACACACACACACACACACACAGGGTTCAGCTGGTCTGGATTTTTTAATATTTCTGGATTAAAGCTTCTGAGAGAGTACAGTACATTATATGCTGATGCAACAATGTCATGCTAAAAATACAGAAGTCAAACAATTCAGTGTTAATTGCAATATTTTTAGCAGAGTGGAAATTGGGTAGAATAATCTTGATGTTTAAATTATCCCAAGACGTGTGTTACCATCATCTGTCTATCTATCTATCTATCTATCTATCTATCTATCTATCTATCTATCTATCTATCATTGATCACAAGACAAGACGTGTTGTGTTTCTACATTACGCATAGTGATGTCATCTATTGTTAATGGAAAAAATATAAATTAAAGCTGCTGTGAAGGGTTTGAGCAACTTATTTGCATGTCATGTCCAGAAAGCTTTATGCCTACAGGAACATTTTTATTCATTTTAACATTTATGGTACTTACTGTGTTTGATATAACACATGTTTTCTATCCTCCATTAGTTATGCTTCTTATTCTAAAACAGACCTGTGTACTTCTGGTTCACCCACTGACCTTTTGAGGAAAAGAAGCCAGGCTTCAAGATTATCACCTTAATGTAAGTAAGATTACTTGGTTTAGGTGTTTACTTAACAGTTAACTACAACAAAAGGAGGATTGTCCTAATAATATGTTGTTATTCATTGGGCTTGTTCTTATCAGTCACAGCTGCTGTGCGAACACAGGCACAAACACGCACACAGATAGAAGGCATCTGATCATGTCTTATTTAGTAGTTGTGTCACCTCTGCCTCACCGATGACTTCTCTTTAAATGGAGGGAGACCTCAACAAAGAAATAGAGAGCGATAGAGAGAGAGGTGTTTGCCTGTGATGACAGTATCCATACCTGAGGCGTTACGACATGTGGAGGTGACAGACAATATTTGGAAAAGCATCTGCTCGTGTGTGTGTGTGTGTGCGTGCAGAATAAATGGCAGAAGAGCTATGGAATGCTTGTCTTATACGTACCGCAGCAGCTGTACTCATGAACGAACACAGTCAGTAACTATGGCAATAGAAACATATGAAACACTGTTAAAACCGAGAACACACACACCAAACACACACACACACACACACACACACACACACACCAAAACCATACACATGTTGTTATCAGAAGATCAGGATATGAGTGATCACTGCCAGGGAGTTTCCTTTCCTGGCTGCAGGTCTATTAAATTAATGTGTGTGTGTGTGCGTGTGTGTGTGTGTGTGTGCGTGTGTGTGTGTGTGTGTGTGTACTCCTTACCACTTCCAAGCAGCTTTGACCCGCCAGGAGATAAACAACATCGTCACCTCAGGTTGTTCTTAGATATATCTCAATTACGCACTCATGAGTGCAGGTCAGCACATGCACACACACACACACACATGCGCGCATCAGTGTTCAAATTACACTATTGCACTATTTTTCGAGGGTGGGGGTTGGCAGGGTATTTTGTACACATGCACGCGCATACATGAATACCTTGCCTATGTGCAAAAATGCACTATCAATACATTTCAATTCATACAGAGATTATTTAGCCTGGGATAACAAAGAAACTAAACTTTAAAATCGCTCTCTGGCAAGAAAAAATAAAAATATGCACAGTGGACAGGTAATGATTTGCATTACTTCAGTTAAACAAACCAGACCTTGGTTGCATCTCATGACAATTACAAACATGCTCAGTGCATGGCCGTGAATGGCACCAGCAGGAATAAATGGCATTGTGTTTATTAGACACAAACGATCTGAGATTGTTATGTGCGAATACACATATGCATGTTATAAAGTGCTTTAATATTAGCCTATTATGTACTTCAGGATCGTAAATATACAAGTGGATGGAAACACCCACATTTTGAAAAATATCACAAAAATGCGACAAAATGCAATGGAAACAGACTTAGCAAATGAATTATGGTGCACGTGAGACAAAAAAAAAATCTGATTAGTTTGGAGCAATGAGGTTTGACTGGTGCTATTTTTTCATTACATCATCTTGTTGCGCCATCTTGTTCTACAATGATTTAATGGCACCTGATTGGAAAATTGGTGCCACCAGCTGTTCATCTCACTGCACTTAACTTCTAATATTTGCACAACAGTAGTGGATTGAAACACGCATTCATTCACATTTTCTTTTGTTGATATTCAGTAAATTCTGTAAAAATTGACACTACAATTGGATGAAAATCTGGCTGTACGCCAGCAGTTTCTCTCTGCTTGCAGCCTTTGTGCAAATGAACCCGTCCTGGACCAATATCTGTACTGAACACATAGAAAAGAAGCTTACATGGATCTTCTCATCTGACTCTGAGTAAGAAGACAAAAATAATTTGTGTTCCTTTAATTGGCTACAGTTTGTCATCATTGTCAATGTTAATGGTCAGCAGAGACCTGAAAGACTTGACTTACATTCTGACTTGCATAAACTTGAGATGGCTTAAAAGCGGCTCTGGGTTTAATGACTAAAATTTAGACTCAAATGTTAAGACATGAAATTCCTCTGCAACATGACAGATAAAGTGTCTACAATGCAGAAACTATGCACAGGAAAAATCTGACATTGGCCTCATCAGCTCCTCTTTCTTTTTTTTTTATTAAAAAGTCTTTATTAAGATTTAACACGCAAATGTACACAGTGAATCAGTTACATATAAACACACATAAATACATATATAACATTCCTCTAACTACAGTCTGGTTCTCTCCTCCAGAGGGGCTGAATCCCACTGATCCTGCCCAGCTGTGGTGCACTGAGTCTGGGCATGTCAGGACACGTACACTCCCCGCAACATCCACAGAACTGGTGATTTATCTGTGTGTGACTTTTGCGCACTTTAATCACTGACAAGAAACACACACACACATGCAGGCACATGCACAGACACCGTGACAGGTGGGGTTTGCAGATACAGTACATGTGTATGTGAGAGAGTTCAGTCGCTGTGTGTACTGTGTGTGTTCATTTCAGAGTGTATGTGCGTCTGTTTGCAAGAGTGTCTACATGAGTGTGTATGTGTCCCTATACTGAAGCTTGAAGTCAGGGGGGCTGGCACATCTAGGGTCCCCTTTGAAGGTGTGTTCATGTACACACACACATACAGTACACACACACACACACACACACACATTGACCAGCTGTTTCTCTCTTCCACTGCTCTTTGATGTCTCTACTTTTTCCATCCTACCCACCTTACTTGCATCTCTCTCTCTCTCTCTCACACACACACACACACACACACACACACTGTTCACTACTGTAGCTCTCTATATCCCATCATCTCATCTCTTATAATGTTATTACAACCGTTTACAACTTTTAAAGACGAACAGTATTTGACCTTTTTTTAACCGTACATCTTAACAAGTCATGTAGCCTATTGTTGAAGGCTAAAATATTCCATTCCATCACCCAATTATAAAACAAATTAACTGACAAATTAATGTTACAAAGTTAACTTTTCTCAAAGTGTCACTTGATGCACGTCTTACACAGAAAACAAGGTGTCTGCCGCTGCTTAATACATGTGTTGTCCACCACCAATGTGTTCTGGACTAGATGCTGAAAAATGACACGGCTTTAAAAGTTTTAAAACAAGGAAAACAGCGCTGGAAATTATTATGTCAGCCCAAAGGCAGCATTTTTTCCTGGTGAAAAAAATTGCTTAATATTCAGCCAAATGACAGATTGTTTATTGGGATTCTCAGTACTTGTTGCCAAGGCAACTTCCTTGGGGTCCATATTCAAATAAAGTACATACAGCCAACAATTGTTTGCACACAACAAAGTTACAACATTAACATCCAAAAATGAAATTACATCAAAACCACACATATACAAAACTTTAAAACAAATAGGAAAATTTAAATCGATTGACAGGTAAAACAAAACAACAATAACAAACATGTTTTTTGGTAGTGAATCTAAATGTCATAGAACTAAAAAGTACTTTGACTTGATTCGTTTTTGTCTCAGTACGATTGCCATTTTACAATAAAAAGTAAAAAAAGTCTTCATGAGCAAACAAGAAGAATCATTTGTTCGTACTCACACACACACTCACACACACACACACACACACACACATCTGTCTGTCTGTGTGTATGTCAGTCCGGTATGGTAATTATTGTTTAGATTCAGCCCTTTTGCAGTAGGTATGTGTCTTCAGAACAATGCCGAAATCCACACTCCTTTTCTTTCATAAATGTCACTGCTGTTGTTGCACGGGGACACCCTGGCGCTAAAACACGGATCAGTTTCATACTCACTCATACACAAACAGGCACACACAGACGCAGTATGTGAGCTTTTTGTTCACTCTTTCAATAGGGAATTTTGTTGTCTATTTCCAAACATTTCAAGATTGATGAGCAATGAGTAAGGCCACTAGCTAAATCAGCCTGGCCTGGTCTGTTCAACTCCATGAGCCAGTTTTTCTCATTCCATATCTATTCATTAAGGTGCACTTACAGTGTACATATTGATGAATCAACCACAAACGACAGCAAGAGATGAGTTCCCAGCACTTCAATATTAAGAAATGACATGACATCATTAAGCTGCACACAGCTAGCTGATGTTAATACCGCTTTGCAAGAGAGGAAAACGATTTCATCATCAGCTTTAAAAAACATGAAATTGATTAACAGAGATGCTCACATTAACCAGCAATATACAGATTTACCTCATGTTTATTGTCTTACTAGAAAATGTGCACACTTACTGGTAAATATATATATTTATATTTGCATTTACCAACATTCAGTCAAGGCTCATTATTTTCATTTTGAGAAATAAACTTAAATGCTTTCCTGCCAAGAGTAAGATGAGAAGATTGATACCACTCTCATGGCTGTAAGATATGAAGCTGCAGCCAAGAGACGATTAGCTTAGCATAAAGCGAGAAACAGCTTGCCTCTTCTCTCCGAAGGTAACAAAGTCTGTGTACCAGCACCAAATAGTTCACCAAATAACACTTATATTTTGTTTGTTCAGTTGCGTTTTTTTTGGTTAGCTGCTTCTCCCTGCTTCCAGTCTTTATGCTAACCTATGCTAATCGCCTCCAAGCTCCAGCTCCATACTTGATGCACTTGATGCAGATGAGGGTAGTTTTGATCTTCTCAGTTCACTCTCAGCAAGAAAGCAAATAAGAAAAATTTCCCAAACTGTCAAACTTTTCATTGAAACTGGTTTTCACCTGGAATTGTTTCCTTGCTTCCTGCTCGAAGAGGACATTTACTGTAAGCAAGGTACTTACATTACAAATACAGCTCAGAATATGCTTCTGGTAATGAAAATTACATAGAAAATTGAGAAGAAATGCCAAACATCTTCTGATCACACTGCCAATGAGACAGAATCAATCAAAGTCATGATGAAACTGCAAAAACGTTTGCCCTGAAAATGCTGTTTTGATAATCATAATCTAATTTTCATCTAGATCTTTGTGTCATAGGGTGATCAGGGTATGAGGAACACAAAACTGGTATTATGATAAGCGTTATTGATTTATTCAGTCTGATGTTCACTTTGTATGTTTGTATGTTGAATAAATAAATACAGACATTTCTGGACCATATAAATAAACACAAATAAACACTCCTTGTTCAGTTATTCAAAACGGCTGCATAGGAAAAAGTGTTGATGGTGGAACCTCAGATCATCAAAAAGCTCGGTTTTAAACCCAACATTTTCCCATGTGATAATCTTCTTCTAACCATCTTCCCCTCACCTTGGAGCCATTAAGACCTTCTAGGGTTACCTGGCCTGTCTGTGGACCAGCGGAGCCCCAGAGCCCCAGCCTTTGTCCAGGACCAGGCAGCAGGTGAATAGGATGCCCATGCGAGGGGCCTCTCAGCCCAGATACACCTGATACCTGGCTCATACCCCCACAACAGCACCCACTCACCACCTCGCCCTCCAAAGTCCCCACTGGACCCCCAAAGCCCCCAAACTCCTCCTCCTCTTGTCTGCCCGCCAGCTGGCTTCTTCACTCACAGACACACAAGGATGAAGGATGTTATTGTTGACAGTATTGGCAGCTTTGCCCCCCCACAGAGTGTATGTTATGTGTATGTTCTCCGTCCTGCCCTCTCGCTTCTCTGTAGAGTCCATGTGGGCTCTACTCTGTTGTCTGAGCCTCATATCTGTGTGAACTCTGTGTTCACCTTTGAAGTTCTCTACCATGCATCCCCGCGCCCCCGTCGCCCCCGTCGCCCCTCCCCGTCTCTCCTCCACTGCTTTGATTCCCTTTCTTGTTACGGGGAGTTGGCTGATCCGCAGATAACACCACTCAGTCTCTTCTAGGCTACATGTTACTGTAAAAAAATCAGCATCTATGGTTCAGGTGCAAATGGAGAACTTTTTTTGCCTTGTGTGATCTGCTCCTTAATTGTTTCATTTGTTTATTTGTACATTTACACATGTGAGTATGTAATTAAACTCCCAAATACAGGCAAACATGTGGGATAAGTGTTTGAAAAGTCCTGCACGAGATAAGTGGGTGCAAAATAATGGATGGAGTGTCTCAGTAACTTTGTTAACACCGGATCGTTGGTGTGCTTTCCCCACAAACCGTCTACTGCTCTCACTTTTTACTGCGTGTCACCAATGTGCTGAAGTAGAGCAGCTGCTTTGAAGGCACACAGGTAGATTAAAACAAGCCGATGATAGTTTGACCGGGCTGGCTGAAGGACAATACAGTGGAACCTTTTCATTGCTTTTTACTGCATTCACAAACAGTCGTAACCCTCACAGGAGTTACCCACCACGCATTGGTCTCGTGTTAGTACTGCAGTATCTTTCTTTACTGGGTAAAATGCTGTAACTCCAACCTGTTTATTTTTTCCGGAACATTCTTGTTTTGGCCTGAACACTGTGCAGTTTTATCAAAATGTGAATCATTTCATAAAAGATTGCAGAATGTCCTCGTAAAGAAATACCATGAACCATGTGATTCTTCAATACAACTGATA
Organism: Enoplosus armatus; assembly: GCF_043641665.1. NCBI lineage: Eukaryota > Metazoa > Chordata > Actinopteri > Centrarchiformes > Enoplosidae > Enoplosus > Enoplosus armatus. Next base: position 805,916 of record NC_092181.1, on the reverse strand, counting down.
TTTAGAAATCAAAACCACCGCAATTTTATTGTTTATTTAAGTTTAATCTTAATTAACTGTATTCAACTTTGTTTCCTACTTCTACATCCTGTAAACTCTGTATGTTTGACTGATCGTCAGAGAAAATCTGGATTGATTTTTCAACCCTGTGTGCCAGTAAACATCTGTGTATGTGTTTGTGTATATGTGCACGTGACTGTGTGAATGCCTGTGTGTCTATGGGAAATGATAAATGGCTTATTTCGATCTCTCAGCTGTGGAGCCCTCAGCCCGTTTATACAAACCAACGACAACAGGGCTTTGTCAGCAGAAACAAATGATCTATCAACACACTCTCTCTCTCTCTCACACACAGTGTCGCACCCTGGTCAGTTGTGAGTATGATGGATTGGACCTGAGGTGTGTCTTGTCTCAGTTATTGATAGGCAGGTATTGGAGTGGCGGCATGAAATATTAATAGAGTTGAGCTAAACGCCAATCTGACAAAGAATGAGAAGGAGAAAGAGAAGGGCATAGAGGAAGAAAGTGAGAGAGATGTTTGAAATGAAGAAATGCAATGACAGTAGCCATACCGAAGGTGTGACAACATGCAGGACTGATGAGCAGCATTAGAAAAGCGAGCATTCATGTACGTGCGTCTGAGAATTTGAAATATGTCTGATATCAGTATCAAATTTTTTCTTTTCTCAAGGGAAATTCCCTCTATCTTTGATACATTTCATGTTAACAAACACACACACTCAAATCTCTCTCTCTCTCTCTTTCTGTCACTCTAACCCACATCCTGTTGTGGTTCTTCTTTTCTCCCCTCGGCTTTGATATCTGAGAACCGCTGACTTACGTGGACAGACAAAGCACACCTTTGTCTTTGCCACGCAGCACGAATGTTTGTCATCATTTTTTTGCAATTCCCTTTGCATGTGTGTTTGACTTTGTCCGAGTTCTACCATCATCCTAGCAACACACACACACACACACACACACAGTAATCCCTTGCCAAGGATTTGTCCTCAGTATTACACTTTAAACAGCAAAGAGGGTTGAAACATCCCTCCACTATCAGATGCAGAGAGGGCATATTATGCACAAGTTAGTGTGTGTGTGTATTGATGCAGCACTGCAGAACAATCTATACTAATGATTTCCCATAGACACCTCAAGTTGATCTGGGAACAGGGGAGGATGTGGGGGGGGGGGGGGGGGGGGGGGTCAAAAGAGACGAATGAAGAGAAGGAAGGAAAGAAAGACTGAAGGAAGGAAGAGGCAGCACGGTGACGGAGGGATGGAAGGATAAATATCAGTGATGTGAATCCACAATTTACAGCCGAAATAATATCAGAAAGGTTCTGACTAAATGATGTTCTAATTTCTGTCCTTTTATTGGCACGACTTTGTAATAAGGCTCCCTTTATAAGGGGTTTATAAGTTGTAACTAATGACTTCATTAATGGTGTATAAATCATTTACTAATACTTTATTGATTAGTTATAAGCCGTCAATGAGAACAGCTTTTGGGTTGCCAGGTTGTGAAAAATCTCTCTTGCTGGTGAGTCATTAATAATCACATCAATAACAAAATGCTAATGAGTTTCTTTCTAATAAGTCATCATCTTTAGTCTTTAGTTATAAATGTTTATGAGTCACATTAGAGGGTTAGTAAGTAATCTGCTATCATGACTGTTAATAAGTCTGCAATTGTAAATGGTGATTGTTTGTAAACGAATGCCCTGCAACTAAAAAGACAAAGCAAGAGAAATTATTTATGAACCATTAATAAAACCATTAGCTACAACTTATAAAGACTTATTGGAAAATGGTACCTGGTTATGTTTGTGAGCTTTGACTTGAAGCTTCTGCAGTAATTATCCAGAATACGAAATCAGACGCACCTGTGTAGCTGATGAAGAGCCAGTTTTATTAAACGTAGTAAAGTAAAATGTATTACAGAAACTATTCCACAGTGTTACGAGTGGTGAGAAGAAGAGATCATTGTATGGTGTTTGTACTCGATACCAGAACAAGAAAGATGCGTGTGTGTTTTGCTCTGTGATATCAAATGTTCTTGGCATTTTTGTGGCACTTACAGCTGAAAAATTATTATTTATCATCTATCATTAATGAATTATTGAACCTGTAGCTAAATGTCAATTTTCTTCAACTTGCGTGTCATATGTTCAACTCACATATAAGATAAGATAAAAAATAAACATGTCATTAAAAGAGTAGTTATTTTCTTTTTAATACGAGATCATGTTCATGATCATGTAGAAATCATTGTGGGTTTGTATGTATGTGTGTGTGTGTGTGTGTGTGTGTGTGTGTGTGTGTGTGTGTGTTGAGGAAACCTTGAACCTGCTCAGTGGAATTTCCTCCATTCACCTCACATTGTTCAGACTAAGAACGAGTCAAAGACAACAGGGCAGGACAGAAACACTCCACACCCTTTGGGGCGTCTCTGAGGAACCATAAGCACTTCCAGGTCGAAAGGCCAGCAGGATGATCTCACGGGCAAAAAGGGCAGCTCACACACACACACACACACACACACACACACACACACACACACACACACACACACGCACGACAGAAAACTCCACAACAGGTGATTATGACACAGATTATGACTAGAAATTGTATATTCCAAGCAACTGAATCTCTTTAGAGACATAAGAGTTTATACCTCTGGTAAAGGATCACTGCAGCCCAGTCGTCCTCTAAAGGACATTCTGACCTCCACAGTAATGACAATATAAAAGTGAGAGCCAGAGAGCTTTCCCACGCCTGACTGAGGGAAATCAGGGATAAGAAAACAGAGCAGAGGTAGAGAAGCTTCATTTTTACCCTGTGGGGTGACTGATGCTCTGACCTACACACAAACACTGTCCATGAGTCGGGCACCAAGGCTGGGAAAGTTGAAAAAATAAAAAGCAGGTATAATCAACAAAACTCTGGAGAAATCATGGTTAAGTCCATCTGTCTTTCCCTCTACTAGCCTACTTTTGAACCAATCCAACGTATTCTCGGGCATTTGTAGTTCTCTATGAAAACCCCAAAATGATTGATGACAAAGACAAGACTTTAGACTTAAAGCTGCATTAATGCATATTTGGCCACTAGGGGCAGAAAAACATCAAAACAAGCTGACAGATACACCGCTGACATCATCACGTCACCATCTCATACAGTTGTTATGCTTGTGTGTTACTGTCACATCCAGCAGCCGCAAAGCAGCATCAGTATTCATCTGTTTCTTCATGTTTCTCACTCTGTCTCGGTTTGTCACCAAATCTGGAGAGAAACACAATATCTGGCTTCTGCCAAACGTTGCCAAATGTATGGCTATGTTTATCAGCCGCTGTCTGCCTACACATGAGAACAGCAAGTCTACCCACACAGAAAATATGCTGCCCTTAAACCAAAACAATGAGCTGGAAGAGGCTAAAGGGCTCCGCACAGCTGAACAGTTGAGTGATACCTCGATGTGGCTTCGTCACAGCCATGTCTGTGAATGTTGACAGCAATACGTCAGTATTTATAGAAAGCTCTGTTTTCCCCATATACACTACAAGTGAGATTTCAAGGTTTATTGTCTCTGGAGAGCTCACTTTTGAAGGGGACTCAAAATGGTTGGAAGGCCAAAACAGAGAGGAAAACATCTGTTTTCATAATTATTCACATTAATGTGGACATGGCCTGTGTGTGTGTGTGTGTGTGTGTGTGTGTGTGAGGCAGCAAGGTGTGAGAAAGAAGGTTTAAGGTGCTGCATTAGAGGAAACAGCCATGATGAGGGTAGTGACCTGCACTCAGGGTGGTGGTGAGGTTGTGTTTATACATGAGTCTGTCTAAGCACTCACAGTCACATGACCCTGTGTGTGTGTGTGTGTGTGTGTGTGTTATCAAGAGGAAGTGATTATAACCTGGTGAGGGGGAAACCTCCACTTCAGTTGCTATTGTTCAGCCCTTCCTGGTTGTTACAGAGGAAGACGCGACTCCATCACTGTCACACTTTTTCTGGGCCTCACTTTCTCTCTCACCTTCTTCCTTCTCCTTCATTTAGTTGATCTATCTGTTCGTCTTTCCCCCCTTTTTTCTGCAGTGATGTGGCTAAATTGCAACACCCTAAACTCAAACCTGCATTTAAAGAAAGTACTTAACTCTGCAGTTCGGCAAATATACAGATACGATGTAAATTCACATTTGAATGTCCTTTGATTTAGTGACACATCAGATTTCATCCCATTTACCTCAACACACACTCACATGTCGGCTACATGAAAATGATGTTATGCTGCCATCTATTGTCTAAGACCATGAACTGGTTAGTGACAGCATTTACAGTTTATTACCGCATAAATATTCACATTTAAAGCTTCGTTGTTACCTAAACCTAACGATTTCACTTCATTCTGTATATTTTATTTAGGTCATTCAGATATATTTTTATATAAATAAATGTGTCTATATAAAAAGTGTCATTTTATATAGACATAAAAGCAATTCGTTTGAACAGGACACATTAGGAACATAAACATCTGAAAAGAGGTTATTAAGAACATCCTTTATGATATCAAATTCAATACATAAAGGCAGTATTCTTCTCCATAGAGGACCTTTGCCAAACCTTTTTGTTGTTTGATTGGAACACACACAACTGCAGGTGAATGAATCAATCACAGCTAATTCCGTTCACCTGAGGCGGCTCTCCCCCTTTATAACCTCCCTGAGGAAAGTTTCATTAAGTTTTCATCGGCGTGAGTCAAGCAGAGAAGACGTGTTCAGCGTGCGTAAAAGTCCACCATGCCCACCAAGAATGTTGTTGACGAGCGGCTCTCCAAGTTCAAAAACAAGGGCAAAGATCCAGCAGTAAGTTGATGTTTGATTTCCAAGGCCATACGCTATTAATCATCTTATCGACACTGCATCTTGACCTCTTGCAGAAACTTAGAGAGAAGAGGATCTCGGAGTGCGTGGAGCTGCGCAAAGCTCACAAGAATGAAAGTTTCCTGAAGAGGAGAAACCTCACGCTGTCGTCTCTGCCGGACGAGGAGGCCCTCTCTCCTGACTACATCTCCAATGAGATGGTCAGTTCACAGAAACCCTTTTCTTCATTCAAACTAGTGGAATCTCTAACGGCCTGTCTCATTTAGGTGACGCTTTTACCCATTGAGGATATAATTAAAGACGTGAACAGCGACTGCAAGGACTCCCAAACTCGAGGCTGTCAGGCAGCCAGGTGAGATGATGATGATGATGATGTCTTTGTTTAAACCAGTGATTGGTTGCATAAGATAATGGAGGTGCAGTTGTGGTTACATTTAGTGCCAAAATGACTGATTGATTAGATGGTCAACAGATGGTACAAGACATATTTCTCACAGAATACAAAGTTTTGTTTCCATCTTCATCACATGTGAGGACTTAGATTTGTCTTGTTAAATTGAAAATATTTTGCTTTCTGGAATGTTACATGGAAAAAAAGCAACTTAAGGATGTCACCTGGGGCTCCTGGTAAACTTGTACTGGGCATTTTCACCATTTTTCTGATACTATTACAGAAGTATATATTGGGCTAACTGGATATCCCTGTTTCATTCATATGATCTGTGCGAGTAAAATGTACATTTCCTCCCCCTCTTCCCTCAGGAAGCTGCTTTCTCAGGAGCGTAACCCTCCTCTGAAGGAGATCATAGATGCAGGTCTGCTGTCTCGCTTTGTGCACTTCCTGTCTATGGATGATGAGCCAACTCTGCAGTTTGAAGCAGCTTGGGCTCTTACAAACATCGCCTCGGGAACGTCTTGGCATACTCAACAGGTGGGCACACAGTATTGAACCTCTGAAGCACAAGCATGGCTAGTCTGATTAATGTGAATGATGCCGTTTAACTGGAACTAAGGTAGTCATGGACCTTGATAAGATGACATTATGCCTCAAACATCTTAAAACTAACTAAATGAACTTCAGTCTTCAGGGCTTCCAGCTTTTGTTGTTCATCACAACTGTTTGTGTCTCAGGTGGTGGAACATGGGGCTGTGCCAGCCTTCATCTCCTTGCTGGCCTCACCGATGTTGCACATCAGTGAACAGGCTGTCTGGGCTCTTGGAAACATTGCAGGTATGTTAGGTTGATGTTTATATTGCCATTTCTGAATTTGACTGATTTAGCAGTTTTAATGTTTGATAGAGAAAATGGTAATGTTTCCAAAAAGACAATGGTTGCCCACCTTATGGACACTAACTTGGACTGTAATTAAACCATGTAGTGACAAAGCTCACGTATTGCAGATGTTTGTAAATGTTAATGTGGTCTGTTTTGCACTGGAAACACAGGCCTCTGTTGACTAATGGTTCAATTAGAATCTACATCATCGATACTGACTTGCTCTACTAGCATTACAAAATGTAACATCTTGACAGGTGACGGTTCAGCTTATAGAGACGTCCTGATTGAGTGCAATGTAATCCCAGCCTTACTGGCCCGCATCTCTCCAGAAACACCAGTAAGTCAAAACTTAAGATGAGCTCCAACTGTGCACCCAAGGTCGGTAATTTTGTCAACTTTATTTCAAAGGCTCAGGGGCAACTTGCCTCAAATTAAACTGGCTTTCAAAACATGAAAAGTTCAATTAAAGTTGAACTACATTTGAGATGTGCAGGGTTGTCTGCATTTATGCCTGACCTCTCAGAAACTGGCCTACAGTTGATAAAGCTTAGAGTACTCCACAGATTTTTACATTGCACTTTAACATGTGAACACTGCAAAAGTTGATGCAGGAGAACGAGATTTTTATTCCTCACTGTCAAAAATCTGGCACATACGTTCCCCACAGTGCAACTCAACTGTCAACAGTTAATTCAGAGATTTGGGTTTGTAGTAGCGGCTAATGTAGCCTCAAACCGCTATCAAGCACTGATGAGTGGGCTACAGAGGTCTGGTATGGCCATGTCGGCGTTTGTGTGACTTTGGACTTGTAAAAGGTGTTCAAGTTGTAATTACAACCAAGACGCACTGATATTTCAAATAGTTGTGACATTAGACTTCATTTACTAATGACCCTAAAACCCCCAAATTTGGACACCTCACATCAGCCAAATACTGTTCAATGTTAAACCCAGATGTAATGGATATGGTGTTTGACTTTGTAAATGATAAAATCAGTGGCCTTTTCCTTCTTGTTGGTCATGCTGCTTTATCACTCCAGGTTGGCTACCTGCGTAACCTAACATGGACATTGTCCAATTTGTGTCGCAATAAGAACCCGTTTCCACCCTTGTCTGCAGTCCTACAGGTAAGTGAAATCAGCTTGGTAATCTTCATCCAGCATTCAGTGCCACAGAAGGCTCCTCCTCGGTCCAGAAAGGTGCCATGAAGACAAACAATATGACTGATGTACTGTCTGTCGTTCCTTCAGGTGCTTCCCTCGCTGACCCAGTTGCTCCATCTCAGTGACAAGGACATCTTGTCTGATGCATGCTGGGCAATCTCCTACCTCTCAGACGGAGACAATGACCGTATTGATGTTGTAGTGAAAACTGGTATTGTCCCTCGGCTGGTGGAGCTCATGAGCCATGAGGAGCTCAGTGTCAAGGTAGGGTTTTTAGATCATTCAACCCTCCCAAGTGTTCTCAAACACAACTTTAAACATTGTAGACTTGGCATCTACAACATGTAAAAGATAATTCCTGCATGTGAGGCCCTAAGACCAGATTGTCACTTCCTTAGTAGTGCCATGTTGTGATTGTTTGAGGAAAGCATGGCCACTTGTACATATCAAGCTTGTTTTGAAGTTGGTCACAGGTGAGAAACTAACATGCTGCCTATAGTAGTGACGACATTACCTGTCTGACCTGACCTCCAGACCCCGGCTCTCCGCTCCATTGGGAACATTGTGAGTGGCTCAGACCTGCAGACCCAGGCAGCGGTTGATGCCGGAGTTCTGAATATCCTCCCTCAACTGATGAGGCATTCAAAGGCCAGTGTGCAAAAGGAAGCGGCGTGGGCATTATCAAACATTGCTGCAGGACCCTGTAAGCAAATCCAACAGCTCATCACCTGCGGCCTGCTTCCCCCTCTGGTAGAACAGCTGAGAAATGTGAGTGGATAATTAACACTAAGCGTGCTTAACATTTGTAAGTACTTAAATTGTGTAGCAAACGTTATCTGGAAAGGTCCTATTATATTTTGACATGTCACAGTAGGAAAAGTACAGGTGTAAATGAGTGAATTCCATTTAGCTGCTTCAGTTTCAGGGTGTTGCATGTTGCCACATCGTTGTGGCTTACTGAGACACTTGAATAGAACAGAAGTTAATGTTGGTGATGTGTACCACCTTTGCTTGTCTCCTGGATTTTTTTTTTTTCTCTCCAACAGACATATGTACATTAAACACACTATGCTGGTACTGGAAACGGCTTTAAATGGACTTAAGATGGGAACCCCTTATTTTTTTAGTCTTGTAATGCAGGGACTGGTTTCAAAGGTTGTCTGATTCTAAATTTAAATGAGCTACTGAACTTTTTTTGCCAGAAATTCAGAATAATTCTTGTTTTGACTTGTTACATACAGCAGCCTTCAAATAGTCATTTTAGTTTAACAATAGATTAAATATTCCCCAATTTTCAAAATTCTGAAAGGTGACTTTTCACAAGTAATTCACTGCCACATAGTATGTTGACAACTTGTAGCTTAAGTGTTAAAACATGAAGACCACTAGTATTCGCTCATTCCGAGTCTGTGGGTTTACATGGCTGGGACCCTTGTTTTTTTTTTTTTTTTAGTTTAGTGTAATGTTATTAAAGAGTTACATGAGAAGCAGTTAAACAATCATATGGCCAACTTCTTCTCAGGGAGACTTCAAGACTCAAAGGGAGGCTGTGTGGGCAGTGACAAACTTCACCAGTGGGGGCACTGTGGAGCAGGTGGTCCATCTGGTGCAGAGTGGAGCTCTAGAGGCCATCATCAACCTGCTGCAGGTCAAAGACTCTAAAGTCATTCTGGTTATACTGGATGCCATCAACAACATCTTCATGGTGAGGGGGCAGTGGCAATTAAATATTTACATTTAATTGGTCTAAAACCTTCTACAGTTTGACCCAGTACTTAAAATGCACAGATGTTCAGTTGCTGTAAATTACATTTCAGGCAGCAGAGAAGCTCGGTGAGACGGAGAAACTTAGCCTTTTGGTCGAAGAGCTGGGAGGACTGGACCGCATTGAGATGCTGCAGAACCATGAAAACGAAATGGTGTACCAGGCTGCACATAACCTCATAGAGAAGTACTTTGGTGATGTAAGTAGCTAAACGATGACAAATTATCTACTTTTTTTTTTTTTTTAAGAGGACATTTAAAGTTTGTCAACTTGATGTGTGAGCAGATTATTTTCAAGGGGTTTCTTCATGCAGCTTTAAAAGTTTAACTTTGTAAAATTTAATTGAAAACTTGATTCATTAAGCTTCCTTGTCTGAAGGTGAGGGAGCCCTTATAGCACTCTTGGTAGAGGAGCTCAATGTTGTTTTTGTTTTTTTGTATTTGAAATTAACTTTTTTTTTTTTTTTTTTTTCCCCCTCTTCCTAGGGGGAGATCGAGGGAGTCAAGGTTGACACTACAGAGGATGCATTTGTGTTTAAGACCTCTGATGTTCAGAGAACCTTCGAATTTTAAACCTAAACTTTATTATTGTATGTGTTTAATTCATTGAAAATAAATAAATGTAAAGTACAGTCACTACATGTATATTTGTAACAAGTGTAAATGAGTCGTATGACCAACATGGACACAAGACACATTGTTAAAATTTACAACCTGGCAGTTGCAACAAAAGCTTTTACATACTGTGGTCACTTTATGAATGCGCCAGTTATTAACTGACCAAAATTGGTCAGTAATAAAAGGCATGACATTTTGTCTGTTAAACTGGTGACTGACTTTAACCCCGACATGCATAGTGGTCACTACAGTGGACAGCTATTCAAAAGCTGTTTTCTTGTATATGCATGGGTTTTAATGGTATAGTTGCACATCAACCACCACAGTGGACGCTAGTGTGTCATCCCATACACTGCCACCCACTGGCCAGCCATTGTAAGTGCAACACAAATGTCTCAAAACCAAGATGGCCAACAGAAGGCCAGAAACGCTGAGCAGCTCAGGAGTACCTTGCCAATCCGTTTATTGTAGGAGACCCTTGCAGGTAAATAAAATGTAACAACTAAGGAGTAATACAATTGTTAAAATTTCCATTTTATTCATTGGTGTTTCTTCAGTTGAAAACTCAAATGCACGCTGTGCACATGTGAAGAACTTTGAAAAATTAACATTTGATAAAAATCAACTTAAATTTCTTTTTTTCATGCCTAAAGGGAAATAAAAACACTTAGGAAAAAAATCCTGACTCTGGCTGTCATAATTCATGCATGAAAGGGTTTATTTTCAAGTTAAGTATTTAAAAGTCAGTGAACTCTTTGCTTGACTTGGATTTGTACGTTTCCTGAGCTATGACTTGCAAAGAAAAGTGAAAGGATAATCGTGCAAACGGGTACTTTCCAAAGAAAGGGACTCTTGGTCAGATGCATATTTCACAAGGATGATTCTCTGAAATTGGGTTTTAGCTTTGACTTTACTAAAATGCAAACCCAGCTGTTTCACTTACAAGGAAAAGAGACAATTTCAGCCTAACTTATGCTTACTCATGGCCTTTTAGAGGTAGATATTCAAAAGCTAGTGCATTGTAGTCTTCAAACATTAAAACTAGAGTAGGCAATATTATTGAATTCATTTTGGTTGAAATAACACATTTTGAGGATTGCATGCCACTAACAATATCGACTTGAAGAGCTCCTTCAAAAAATGTCTGAGCACCTGCCCTTTTAATTCAGTCCAGTTTTTTTAAAGACAATTCAGGTAGGTCAATTTTTTATTTATATTTTTTTAAACTAAATATCAAGGGGTGAGTGCTCAGACATGTTTTTTTTTTTTTTTTTTTTTTTTAAAAGGAGCCCTTCAATTAAATATTGTTAGATGTGCAACGTTCAAAATTAGTTACTTCTGTTTTACTGAGTTACTTCAACCGAAATTATAAGTCAATAATATTGCTTACGGTTGCTTTAAAATGCTTTTGTTAGCTGCCATGGCTATAACTAACCACCCGCTTCTGGCTGGTCGACTACTTTTACATTTGACCCTAAAGTAGTTAGTCTTAAATTGTCTAATAGCCATGCAGATACAGCAAAGCTTCAACCTATTTGGTTTGTGGTACTCAAAGCATTGAAAAGCGACACTTCAAATCAACAGCAACATCTTATTGCAGAAACAGTTTCCTTATTACACACTTAGTGCACACTGTAAGCAGTTTTCATACTATTTCTGATAAACAATGTTTTTTCACACGGGCATGTCGTAACCTGGGAATGTAAAATCGAAACTATCTGCAAGGGTGTATACCACTTGAGCCTTTCACCTGGGAAAACCCTCGGTAACTACATATGTGGAGGTTTTGATTGACAGGTTGGTGGTTTTTACTCCCTGAACCCACCCCTGCTCTGTACACGCCCACAGCAGCTCTGATAAGAGACGACTGGCACCATACAGACCAAAGACCTCACTGGCTCCGACAGTTACAGCACCTGCTGCACAGTTACTGGTGAGATCAAATGTATTGATTATTATACTGTGATTTATGTATTTTAATACACTGGAACAAAAAATAACTTGTTTTCTTTTCAGGCATCTTCAATCATGTCTAAATATGGTCTGTTTATTGTCCTCTGCTGCCTCTGTGGAAGGATGAGACCTCTGATTGCAAAGACGGTAAGATAACAAATACATAAGGTAACATATGCAACAATATCTACTGATACACAGCTTTGTACCCTGAATAGCAAAGTGTGTCATTTATTTGAATGAGTTATGCTGATGCTTGCTGGTTCACCGGTTCCAAAGGCAAGTTTTGAAATGCCTCCCTCAAAACCCCATAATGTAGTAACATGTCGACTAGACAGACAGTGACGTTTTATACCAAATGCATGAGAGGCTAAAGATCTAAAATTGGTGAGAGCAGCTTTGCAAATTTGGAAAAACTATGTGGTCTCAATTCAGGTCATAGCCTAGATTTTAGGCCCTTCCACACAACATTTTGACCAGGTAACAAAGTAAAGTCTGTGAAATGTTCTGATTATTTGGATCTGTCATAGATTTGATGGATCCAACTGTTAACTGTTCAATTATATTGTAGTACATTTTATTTTGTAACATGAAGACCTAGATGTAGTTTTAAAGGGGCACTCCGCCGAATACACAAATTTACACATATTGGCCAGTTGTCATGCAGTGTACTTCTCCTGTGAATGTAGTTTTTATAATGTCTTTTTGAAAAAGTAGGCTTGGGCTTGGAGACTTCACACTTATAACAGAAAGACTGCGTTACAAACTGGGGGCATTGAATTTGAAAGACATCAGCATGGAGGGTCTCATGAAAAACACTATCGAGTTGCATTATGGGAAATGGAGCATCCAGTCAGGATATCTAAGCCTCCCCTACTTCCATTATTATTATTTTCTTAATTTGTCTCTTGTGAGTCACTCAACTTTATGGAAGGGCATTGCTAAATAGCTGGAGTGTCCCTTTTAAAGCTTTCCACATACTGCGGGGAAAAACATCCGTTGGGAAATACTGAATCCTTTATTTGTTTTTTGTTGGCCTGGAAGTAGCCACGTTTATCTGCATTAGGTGTAAAAGAAAATCACTGGAACTGCCTAAAATAATCCACTAAATATTAGCATTATATTGTAGACCATAAACTCCCAACTCCCCGACAGATTACAGAGGATATGACATCAGTGTCCTTAACATCAGCCCTGGTTTTAGATGAAGAGGACAGGACTGATTATACTGCAGCCTGATTTAGATAGATAAGACAAGTGCATTTTCATGTTAACTTTCACTTTGTGCAGATTTAATAGATGATTTCCCCTTTTCATTAAACCTATTTGAACCAATGTAGCTTTGTTATTGTTTAAAATGCATTTGGTGTTGACTCTTATCTCGATAAACTCTTATTTTCCTACAGTTGCCTGAGCAGAGTACCATAGAGGCCCCTTTGAAAAGTTCTGATGTCCAAAAGGTGGATGTTGAGACATCTTCTCCACAGGAGGCTACAGTGGACCCATCTTTAGCACCTGAAGATGTTCAGAACATCTCCATCCAGGCTGCTGTGCAGAAAACCACAAATGCCTCACTGAAGGCATCTGGTGCCTTCGTGCAGGTCCCTTCAGGTCTGTCCAGGCTCATCACAATCCCCCTGAGCTTGTCTCCGGACTCTGTCGACGACATGTATTACAGCTGCTCCCAAAGGATGCTGATCAAAGTGAAACGTCACTACCTCCCGAGGAGCTCCAGGGAAGGTCTGAACTCCACATACACCAAGCAGTGTGCCCTCAGATCCATGAAGGCTATGGACACCTATGACACGCTGTCCTGGAATCACTTCAGCGCTCTGTGTGCCTACACGGCGGGGGCATATGACATATTAAACCCAGCAGTCCGAAAGGGGAAGGCCTCCTACAAGACCTCGTTTGAATTCCACGCGCTCCACTTCCTGCTGTCGGACGCCATCAGGCTCCTAAAAGTCAACCAAAGAAGCTGCCTCACCAGCTACCGGAGAAGCAACCTGCTCTTCATCGGGGAACCTGGACAAATCATCCGCTTTGGCTCATTCGCCTCCAGCTCCCTCAACAAGGACCTGCGTCACTTTGGACGGAGGTCCTGCTTTGAGATACACACATGTTTCGGTGCCTACCTCAAGTCCTACACAGAGTTTGACTCAGATGAGGATGAAGTGCTGATTCCTCCATACGAGATGTTCAGAATAATCTCTGTGGACACGTCAGGAGACAATGATCTGCGCTGTGCGGTCGTCTACAAGCTTGAGACTGCGGGGGTTTACAGCAGTCTCAACTGCCAGGCTGTGGACCTTTTGTAGAGTTAACACGATCATATTATTACTGACACCAGATCAGCAGCCTCCAACAGTTAACATTTGTTTTATTACGCTTCGCTATCTCAAAACAATTACTTTTTTTGAAATTGTTCATTCTTGATCTTGGAAGAAGCAGGTGGCAAAACAATCTCACATGTTCCAGCTGTTCTGGAGTCAGGACTTCTCATCCATGCTGGCTTAAATGTTGAGATTGAAAGTTTATTCTTCTCACTATGCTGTCCATTTAGTAGCTGCTATGGAGATAGATTGTTTTGCCAATTACTTTATTATTCAACAGCACAAAAGATGAACTATCGCAAGTAATATAACACTATGGGGCACATTACTGAAAAGCTGTAAGTCGCATGCATTTTGGCTTTTATTTGCTCTTATTTCCTTTATTGTTCTTTAAAACAGTGAAGAGGGGACAAGTTGTGAACCTTTCTGTTTGACGGGAACAGGCGTTTTTGTTGAAACAAATAAACACAACCCTGGATTTACTTTTGACAAAGTGGCTTCGGTTTCACAACAGGTCCACTCCACAAATGGGATTGTATATATGATAATAGTTAACGTTAAAATATCTGAAGTGATGTATCAAGAAATCTGCAGCTTACACAAAAAATTTAAAATGCAAACCTGACCAGGACCATTTTAAGAAATGTCTACACTTTCTAAATTACAATAAAAAGAAGCACTGTAGGTGTGGCTGACTTACCACACCACCACTGCAAAGTGTGCTGAACAACGTCAGCCAGGATACTTTAATTCTAAGATGAATGAAGGAATGAAACTTTTAAACACAACTTTTACTTGACACAAAAAAATTTCATTTTACAAAAGATGTAAACATGTTTTACACATTTTCGATATCAGTCTTTTGATAAAATTATCAGAATAACTCCTGAGCAAACCCACAGCACCAGTCCTTTAATATCACCAAGTGAATATCTGGATAATGATGGCTCGTCTCTTTACAGCTGACACCAAATACTGAAAGATCAGCTCTGATCATGTCTGTTTCCCAGCAGCTTCAGACCAGAATGAGGTCGATGTACTGTATCATACATCTTTGTCCGATTTCAAAACTATAGTGTGAATGGTGAGAGAAAGTTGAGTGAGGAGGAGGTTCCCGTAATGCTGCTGAGTTGAATATGGCCACAAAGGTGATGAGACGTGAACTTAAAACAAGTCTGGCAGGTGGACATTTGGATTCAGCCAGTCATGAAGTGGGCCCCGCAATTCAGTATTTTACATAAGGCGGTATTTTCAAGTTTCTCGATCTCTACACGCTATAAAAGAAAGAGGAAGAGTAGCAATAGGCAGTGGCTGTTAAGCTGAGGTCAGTAATGGCTGTTTAAAATAGAAACTGCTACTGACCTACAAGGGATTTTGTATGTGGTCTGGATGGAGTGTTTTATTAATGAGCTACAAAAACAAAAAAATAGCAGAAGAAAAATAGAAAAACAGAATACGACTGGAGGGAGAGAGGGTTCCCCGCAGAAGCACCAAACATGTCCTTGTAGACTGAACCTGTAACAGTCTTAGTGTGTGTGCGAGTGTGTCTACATCTTCTCGTAGGTGAGTTCATGTCCGCAGGTGGTGCAGGTTTTCTTGTAGAGGTCCTCCTCTGGATCCACCACCTCCTCTGGTCCGTACTGATGTTGGTGAACGCTGATGTCTTTGGTCCACATGCTGCTCCTCACCGCCCTGCGCAGCTCTGACGCACAGACGCAGAAATATGAAACATCGACACATTGGGAGTTGACCGACTCGATGCTCATCCTACATCCTCATGTCGATCTTCACACAATGCCTAACTTGACTGAATATTTTGGCTCAAACAGGAAACCAACCTTTGACCTTCTTGTTGAAGCGTTTTTGTTTCTGCACCTCTCTGTTCTCCTCCCTCGTGTCTCTGGCCTCCTCCAGAGCCTCCTCTGAACCCCACACCTCCATACATCTCTTCTCCACCTGTGTACCCAAACACACACACTCAGACAGATTAAAACATACTAACAGAACAATGAGGGGTTATTTGGCTTTTGTCCAAAATGTTTGTGGATTTGGTTTAGGGCTTACTGATTAGAGCCCAAGGCTACATCTTCAAATATCTTACTTTGTCAGCGCAACAGTTAAAGAACAAAAGTTATTCAATTTACAGAGATATAAAACAGAGAAAAACAGCAATTCCTCACATTAGAGAAGCTGGAACCAACAAATGTTTAACATCTTTACAAAAAGATGAATCTATTATCAGCACTACTTTAGTTTGCTCACGGCTTGATAACTCACTTGTTTATCGGTCTGTAAAACTACTCCCACAAATCTACTGCCCTCACAGTGACACAATTAAAACAGTTTTTCAATCTTAATTGATATGGTTCTTCTTGACATGTGATTTTCACAATCTAGCCAATCAGACTGCAGATTAATTGCACGTTGTCTTGGCGGCCACACAAAGACAACGACAGGGACAGTAACCTCAAACTCTTGGGAGAAGAATATTTTCCCCAAACAGCATCAGTCTATAGTTTTGAAAGCTTGCGGTGTTAATTTACTGTATAACAGCTTTTCAGGCTTTAGCATCAACCTTCACTTATTTCGAGCAGCTGTAATATACACCATTACAACTGTCAGCACCTGTAGTTTGAGGTAGAGCTTCATGTCTCCCCAGCGTGGGTTATGAGGGTTTTTCTTCAGTATGAACCTGAGCGGGGGCTCTCTCTTGTCCAGGTCGCAGTCCTTCAGCAGGTAGTGCTGCTTGGCCTCAGTTCTGGAGATCAGCTTATGCTTCTCTTCATTGTCTCTGAGGGGGAAAGAGGCTTCCACTGTTAATCCATGTGACTGGCTTTCAGTCATGTGATTGTAAAAATCATTGTTAGTTACGATCTGAGGAGAAACAGAAAACTCCTCTGAGGAGTTGAGCGATAACTTTTAACACAAACCAGGTCGGCTGGGTCAGTCAAGTCCCTTTCCTGATTTTACTTGAGTTTTAATTCTTTGTCTTTTGTTTCCTTTAAAATATTGTTATTATCCTATTCTTGCCTTTCCCTACACTGTGTTGGGACCATTTGATTTTAGGACATGACTGTGTTTTTGTGCTGCCTTCGTGGAGCACTTTGTAGTGCTACAAATAAATATTATTATATTATTATGACTCTACCTGAAGTCGAACTTAAGACCAAAGAAAACAACAACCAAAAAACTACATTACAAAACTAATGACTACTTTAGACATGTTGAAAAACTACCTGCTAATGTTTGGATTTCATGCTCAGAAAGGTTTGAGGTAACAAACACCTGCAGTTTGTGTGTGTGTGTGTGTGTGTGTGTGTGTGTGTGTGTACCTGCACTTGTCACAGACACACAGGTCAAAGCTGTTGCTGAGGTACGAGTCCATGAAGGGTTTTTGACAGTCATCACACACCAGGTAGTCTGGCTCAATCACTGGAGCTGGAGACACAACACACGAACACTTAACACACACACACATGTAAATAAGCATGTATGCAAACCTGTCACGAAACACACACCTGTCACGAAACACACACCGACCTGGCTGATGCACAACCTTCCTGGTCCTCTGCTCTTCCTCTCCGTCCTCCTCCTCCTCGATGAAGAAGCCGGCCCCGGAGTCGATGGTCTTGGAGACTTTGGCGGAGGTGGCGCCCTCCACAGCGGACAAAGGGCGGCTCGCTAGTCTGGCTTGCCGGAGCATCAACGCTCGCTGCCGGTTCCGCTCGATTTTAGCCCGCATGGCTGCAGAAAGCTCGGGTTTGGGACTCTGGTCTGGGCCGGGACCGGCAGCATCCACTCCCTCTTCCTCTGACGGATCCATGCTGCTGTCTCACACAGAGATCACCACAGAAGAAGATGAATGAAGTGACTGCAGACCCTCACAGTGGACTGTTGTTACAAAACTGACAGCTGTGTGCTTCCGGCTGCTTCTTCTTCTTCTTCTGTCTTACTTTAAAGTTTGAGGGTCATTAGCGCCACCTCCTGCTTCGGAGTGTGAAGGACCAGAGACCAGATCCTGCTCTCTAGTGCTACAGTAGTGTTCTGGTTAATAAGTCTGCTGCCACTTGACTTGTTCATTACTTTCTTCATATTCATATGTCGAATTCCAGCTTTAGATTCTTCTTTTATTTGTTGGCTCTCCTGATCACATCCACCACTCGCCAGGATTAAATGATCCACAGCTCCTCAGGCGGACAGCGTTACAAACCGGGTGGATGTTTTTTTTAAATTAAAGAAAAGATTTTCTAGAGTTATATGCCCACATGTGCATTGAAATAGTCTTTGGTTGCTGTAATTGTCCCCCCTCTCCACACCAGGCACAAAGAGATCCATTCCTGCAGGAGTCCCAATGTATTTGATGGGGGACAAAATCCACAGTCCTCGTCCTGCGTAAAAATGCTTTCTAAAGTTGAGCTGAGGCTAACGTGAGAGTAGATCTTCAGAAAATGTGATGTACACTGTCACCACAACCTTTCTGTCAGGAACTACGATAGTCTGGATCCATGGATATGCACTTGTTGGAAGTGGGAGACAAAAATAGAACACAAATCATAAAAACGTGGGGGATTTTTTGTTCTTTTAAAACTATTTGCAAGAGCAAACCCCCACAGACACTCTCTCCATATGTCATAACAGTAGTTTAAAATCCTCCTGGGGAATCTTACTGGGCAGCTTGAGCTCCTGCTGTAGCGTGATCCAGGTTGAGGGGGCGGAGTAGGAGAAGGAGTTTTTACCAAATTCTGAACGGACTGAGGGGATGGAGAGAGTGATGAAGCCCTGGGAGCGTAGGCTCTGGCAGCACTGTTTACGTGACATGTAAGTGGATAAATAAGTGGGCAGCAGTCCAAAGATGGATCGATAATTGAAGTTGTACCAGTGCAAAGTTCTGCACATGGATAACGATGACCAATTGACCAAAGAATACAGAGTACAATGGTGCGTGAGGAGTTCACAACCGGTTATAAATCTTTGGACTCAAAATCTAACACTATTCCACATACCCACCTCTCTTCTACTCTCTTGTATGGTGTTGGATCTGAATGCTGGCGCAGTGGTCGGTCAGTAAAGGCTTTATTCTGAGCTCTAGTGGCATCTCTCCTTTCAGAGTCTACTCGCTTCAGGACAGGTACAGTAATAGTGATAAAATGTCTGATGAGCCCGGCAATCATAGAGTTATCAAATGATATTGAGCATCTCTGTTATTCTGCGTAAAAGTGATAATATAATAATAGTAATCATTTAGATTTCTACTTTCAAGACAGCGGAGGCTAAAGAAATGACACATTTTCAAACTAATATCAAGAGCCCACATGACGGGTCCTGGCTCCAAAGTTTAGAAACTATGCCTTAACTATTGTTGGAATAACTGCCAAACTGACCTAAGATCAGCGTCAATGCTGCTCCTGATATCAACTTTTTCCCAAATACATGAGATGCTTGTCACAGTTCGATCAGTCTGTGGGGCGCACCACACCTACCTCTAACCATCAGCTCCAAACAACAACAGTGAAAATTTGAGTTTTCATTTATTTGATCATGTAACACTTTATACAGAGTTGAATGATATATGTTTTTTTTTACAGTATAATACACAATTCAAGTAGTACATGGACATGATTCCATACTTGCATAACGTACAAGGGACATACAAAAGCATTGTACCATTTGTCATGGTGCTCAAACTGGTCAGGGATGAAGTTTTATAGATATTTCTAAATGCACTCATTCATGCACACATTTCTCACATTCACATAATCCATCAAAGCAAGAAAGAAGATTTAGAAATGACACTGCAGAGACAGGCTACATCTGGAGTCTGAGAATAAAAGTTGTGTTGAGGTTTGTAAACTATGTCTTGACTATGATTACATGCAGGATCATATATACAGTTTACAAATCTTTTATACACATAAACGCACAATATAACACACATTGTTTAACATTGCAGAATCATGAATAGTTGGGGTCAATTTTATGGAAGTTCTTTTCATATTCATTTGGATTAAAAAAATGTTGCAATTTATGAAAACATAAAGATAAAAAAAACTTGGTTGGGTGAACACAGTGACACAAAATATGATTTTTAACCCTTTGGGAGTGTTTCAACTGGTATTTCCATGGCTATCTAAACAGATCAATCTGATCTGTTTATCTAATAAAGACAAATGTCTATGTTAAACAGAAAGAAAAAAGAAATAAATTTATACCTGAATAAAACTGAGTGGTCTTGGGAAACAAATATTGTATATAAAAAAATCTAAAAATGTTTAAGCAGTACACCGTCTTTCACATTTATGTATTTTTTTGTGTTGTCACGAGGACGTACTGTAACACCTTAACCTTTTAACATTACTATAAGAAATACAAAGCAGAGAAGGACGTATTTCAGAGACGTCTACAGTATCTTTATAGAGCATTTCTCCAAGATGTTGAACATCGCTGGGAGAATCAAATATAAGATGTCGCCCATGTTCAGCTCTACTTCATATATCTGACGTAAAAAGCAGGAAATACAAGGAAAATGAAGGATTGATGGATGATGATGTGCGCTTAACATGCAACAGATGGTTCAACTGATGAAGACAAGATGGACGACATGGACAGCACGTTTGGTGGGAACCTCACTAGTATACCTGCGTCACATCAATAAGTACGTGTCCTTCTTCCTGTGTTCAAGGGCAGTTTGACTTTGCTCATAAAAAAGATGAAATAAGGAAAATCCACCTAAAAAAAAACACCTTAATTTCAAAAAATCAATAATGGTAATGGAAACAGATTTTTTGAGTTACAGACACTTCTTTATTGTGTTTTTCTTTAATCTTCAGAATATTTGCGTTAGATTAGTTGATGGAAAAACACACTATAGGACCCTAGTGAGGTGACATTTGGGATTAGAGGAAAACAAAATAGCCAAAATTTCCAAAATACACCAATTCTAAGGTTTCATCCTTTAAATGTCACACACTGAACACAGGAGAGTAGAGTGTGAACCTAGCAATGATGGCCACATATTAGGCCTGTTTGAATGAGGGGAATGAAGAAAAATGTCCAAAATGAAAATGTTTATATGTTAAATATATATATATATATATATATATATATATGTTATACAGTACATGAGTTGTTTTACATCAAAACATTACAGAATGAATGTACCTTCTGATATTGAACACTCCTTTTCATTAATACATACTGTAATTCAAAGAAAAATGTGAGTTCAACAAGTACAACCCAAGTGAGAACACTTTAGTCCTTTAGTCCACCACTTGTTGTCCAGACTGGATCATCTTCTGGGAAGCTGACCTGTTTTGTCCATGCACAATAATCATCCAGTTTTAGTCACATACTGAAGTAATCTCTCTCTAAAGTGGTGCATGTAAAGGCAGATGGAACAGAAAAAGTCACGCTCCTAAGCTTATTATGTGAAAAACCCAAATAAGATAGTTGGGATATACAGAAGTATTGAGCATGACTGCATCTTCGCCAATTTAATCTTGGTCCATTTTATCTGTGTACACTCTATAGTAACTATTTAGCATTTAATGTATCCTATTATAGATATTCATGAATGGGACATAAAGTAAGAATTTCTGCCAAATTTGTCCTCAAATGCAATGTACTGTATCTGAAAACACACTCAGGTTATTAACACTGGATATTTCTCTTTCGATGACATTGCGAAGCCTTGCAGGTGGTTAAAGTCTAAAGATATATTAAGCAGCTGTCACACTCGTGTGTTGCCATGGCCCTTTCTCTTTTTGTTTTTTTCCCACAACACACAGGATCTCTCCAGAGCTTCGCTGCCCTTTAAAACAAAAAAATAAAGTCTCTTTGAGCCCCCATATTCAGCTTAAGTGCTGAACTTGGCTGGTTGCATGAGTAGCGGAGGTACTTCTTACACTGCCACTCAGTCCTTTAGTTGAAAAAACTATAATCTCTGGTGATCTTCAATTGAAACTTCCATCCCGGGTGGCGTTCACACAACTTGTCCATCAGTTGCTTTCAGCAGGTTTCAACAAATAGCGGCTACTGAATGTAGTCACATGGTACAAAGAGAGAGGAGTGCCTTCTAGTGGGTGGCATAAAGTTTGTTAACAACGTACAGGCTTGTGTGCCGCTGCTGGACGGCTGTGATGCACCGGTCTGAATTTGCAGCGTTGGTTTAAGTCAGCTTGTACGCGCGTGTGTTTTCTTCATCTTTCACTTGATACTGAGTGTGTGGGTACTTGCGTGTGTGTGTGTGTGTGTGTGCCGTTGTCTACTGTGTGTGTGTGTGAGACAGATAAGAGACAGTTTGTGTCTGTGCGAGCATGTTTTTCCACTCCTATAGTAAATCCTGGTGCACGAGAGCACGTTTACGCTTAGTTTCTGCCTTCTGACCACCAGTGGCCGTCACTCTCTCTCAGACGGTGATGGGGCAGACGATGATTTTGTCCTCCAGCATGACGCTGACGATGAGGAAGACGAAGTAGAGCAGGAACATGAGCAAGCCCAGGATCTTGCTCATTCTCCACTTGCAAGCCGCGATGGAAATGATGACGAAGAGGAGCATGAGGAAGAGGAGGACGATGGCGCAGAACAGGCCGTTGCTGCTCACCTGTACCGGCTTGAAGTCGTTGATGATGTTGTAGACGAGCCAGGGGAACGGCAGTCTGGGGGGAGATGAGGGGAGGAGGAAGCACAACAGAGAAGAGTTTATTATGAGAGATGAACAGCACATGTTCTCATTTTAAAATATGGTTATTATTACACTGGCTTATTACACTGTTTTCTTGCTGTTTACTGGACTCACCCCACAGTGATATCAAAAATGTTGGAGCCCACAGAGCTGGACACGGCCATGTCGCCGAGGCCTTTTCGTGCTACAATCACACTGGTGATCAGGTCGGGGATTGAAGTGCCGGCTGCTAGTATGGTCAGACCCATTATCTCCTCTGTGATCCAGAAAGTTTCTCCAACCTGGAACGAAGAATATGTTGCTTAATGTCGCTGCTGCACAGTTTAGAAACTTGATAAAGTCAGAAACGCCACCAAACACTCTTGTTAGCATATTGCTGGTTTTGCTTGAAAAAGGTTTCGTTTTGGAATTGTTTTGAGATAATGAGTTTTATAGATTTTCAGCCTTTTGCTGGCACCACTACACACACCAAACATACAAACAGAAAGCAAACAGGTCAAACTGTAGAGGTGGATTTGAGGTTGTAATGAGTAGAATGGCTGCGGTGGCAGGACAGAAAAACATGAAGACCAGTGCTGGCAGTGCTCCTACATGTCGATCTTCTGAAATGTATGCTTCCCCTTGCTTTTGGTATCTGCGTATCCGCGGCAGCTCATACGGGGGCAGTAACATTTTGTTGCATCTAAAAGTAAGTAAATCTAATTGAACACAACCTTATAATCACTTTAGGCTAAATGTGTCACTTCATGTTTTTTTTATTTATTTAGTCTTTACTTGAGACCTTCTTCTTTTGTGCTCCACTGTGTTTGGTACAGCAATTAAAAAAGCTAATGCGACATGATTAATCCCCACATGCTCTGATTTATATTCTTCACGTAACACTTTTGCACGCAGCACCTGTGGGAACCAGGTGCGCCTCCTCAGTGACCTTGCACACACGACCTCCTGCTTCAGGTCTGTCTTTGCATCTAAAATAGAGTGGTACAGGTTGATCTGGCTGTGGATCAAGGCAGATTAGCTGGGATTAGCTGCCGTGGTCACACATTCAACACCCTGACTGCTGCACTCTCATAAGCAAGACCGGGTGTAATGTGACAAATAGAGAACGTGTGTGTGTGTGTGTGTGTGTGAGGTACCTGGTGAGCCCACCACACCATCAGGTAGGAGAAGAAAGCAATCCAACAAATGGCGCCGAGAAAAGTCATGGGGAAGAACTTTGCTGAGGTCTGAAAAAACAAACAAAAACAACAACAATAAAAACAAAATCCAGTTTATTTAGCTCAGCCAAACAACCAATCAATCAATCAATCAATCAATCAATCAATCAATCAATCAATCAACCAGCCAAAAACCTGATATATCTGCAAACAGTATTTAGATCCAAATGTACAGAGAAGTGTCACACGATTGCTAAATTAAAAAAACAAACAAGACTGGAACCTGCTGTTACTCTAAACTTACTGAGCAGGCCATGTAATAAATTAACTAAACTAGAGACACAGTATTTGTGTTCTGTATTTATTTACTCATGTGTTTTCATGCACATAAACATGCTTGGTCGCTTGTACATGTTTGTACACTTAAAACAGGCTTTTCGTTGAGTGTGTGTGTGTGTGTGTGTGTGTGTGTGTTGTCACCTCTCTCCTGACGTCGGGCAGCGTGATCCACAGTGGGAGGACGATGGGCAGGATGACGAGGTAGGTGATCTGTTTCCTGATGGTGTCGGGCCAGGCCAGGCTCAGAGGCTGGTCTTCATCCTCCTCTTCCTCACCACCCTGAGGAGGAGCTCATTATTTAACATCAACTGCACATATTCATCTCAATATTTATGCATTTTGCATGACGTAACGCTCCGTATCGCTGACTTAAACCTGCTAATTGTGTTGTTTTTATAGTGCAATGAAGTCAGGTGTTGATGTATTTTACAGCTTTTTTACGTGTGTACTTGATGATAACTATAAAACAGAGTGTTCAATGCTGAAAGACGAAGGCCGTACCTCATCGCCTCCTGCAACACCGTTCATGGGCGGTGTGACTTCCACTGCGACATTTGAACTGTTGGGGATGTTTTTATCAGCTTGAGGAAAAGAGAAATTAGAGTGAAAGCGACATTAGAGTTTAAGTGACATCTCAACAAGAACAGTATTAATCTGAAATGAAAAATGTTTGTCTAACAACATTAGGAGAAGAGCTGAAACTTATTACAATTTGCTTTTCTTGGAGGTTGTGTCTGGGAGAGGGCTCCTATGTTGAGAAACAAAATATGCTTGTTAATTTTCTGAGGTCAACCTTACAAGTGTAACAGACATAACAGTCATATGGAGGCCCTTTTGTGCCCCTTCAAAATAAATTGATCAAATGACAAATCAGTCAGTCAGCTGATTGAAATAAATGGACAAATGTCAGCTCTTGATTGAATTCAGAAATTGGAAAATCACACTTAAATCTGATGACTGGACACATGTGAAAAACAAATTAAACTTCAACTTGTAACTCCACAGAAACACTCTGTAGCAGTAAGTTGTAAACTACCACCCGGTCTCATACTTTACGTAAGTATGAGCTACTAAGTTTCAAGCTAAAAGTGGAGGAAGTGAAGTGATGCACCATTAGAAATGATCTGATAATTGATTTGTCACTTGATTTATCAGTTGAGTTTGAGTGGGACAAATGGACTTCCATAGTTTCACACATTATCATCATCTGTTACTCACCTACACCGTTGGCATTGGCAGCCTCCTCTTTACACTTCTGCTTGGCCATTTTGTGGAGGATCGAGGCCTTCTCTTTGAAACGTCCTAAAACAAAAGGGAGCTCAGTCAGTCCAGCATGATCTCCTGAAAATGTGTAATTAATTCATGTACTAGTACTCAAGAACTAGTACTACTTGCATGAGGCAAAACTATAGGAAGGAGGAAAGGAAATACTAAGTAGGGTTGGATGAATGAAAATATTTACCTTTATCCCAACTTCGGCCAAATACTTACCTCAACCAAACACTTGTTTTTTTTTCTAAATCTAAGCCTAATCTAAAATAACAGACATCTAATTCTTCATGCTGTCACAAAGTTTTGATAATTTGTGTTTATATTTCACTAGGTTTTAACAGTAATTCTTGCTTATAGAGATTGTGTTGCATTTGAGTGCGTGTGTGTTGTTTTGTTTTTTTTGCTTACCCATACCTTCGTCACTGAGGGGGTCCAGGGTGTGGATCATGAGCTGAAAGATGCTGTTTCTCATCAGTGAATTGTGGAGAGAGGCACAGCTGCCTTCCCTCTGCAGCCTCGGTTTGGCCTGTAAAGACACCAACGCAAATACCAAAATGTTTACGAAGTAATGCAAAGTAGTTCATACTTATTCCACATTTGTCATCATTTTTATTATTTCATAAAACTCCTAAAATAATGCCAAATAAACCATTTATAACCCATTTTTTTCCTATAAAATGTGTTCTGGCTGACGTTGATACATACAGTATACTGTAAATATATGCAGGCACATGACCGGTACCAGACCCAGAGAAATTTACAAAAACAAACTCACCGTCAGCTTGTTCTCATCGTCTCCAGGTGCATTTACCTTCAGGGGAAAACACAGACAAAGAAAACATCATATATACATATATACAGTAAATACTAAGCAATTTCATAATATTCAATATTTGTTCA
This sequence comes from Enoplosus armatus, assembly GCF_043641665.1. Lineage (NCBI taxonomy): Eukaryota > Metazoa > Chordata > Actinopteri > Centrarchiformes > Enoplosidae > Enoplosus > Enoplosus armatus. The sequence goes on along the minus strand of NC_092181.1, from coordinate 779,578 downwards.
GACTGTGTGGGGCTGTTGGATTGGATTGCACAACTATAATGGCAGGGTGGGGAGGGGATAAGTGACAGATTTAATCAGTTGTTAATTAATATAACACTTATGAAGCCAGAAGTGTTAAGCTAATAATCAAACTGAAAATATCTTCAACCCCTCACATCCTGTTTCCTCAGCAGACCTTCAGTAAACAATGAATGAAGAATGAAAAACACACATGAACTCCTAAAGCAATGATACAGATTTTAACTGACCTGTCCCACTAACTGAAACCGAATATTTGAGCATCATATTTTGTTTTCTGGATCAAGTATAAGGAATTTCTCCCTCATCAAAATGTTGACAGCGCGAGTGGTAAGGACAGGAAGAAAAGATGGCATGAGCCCCATTTAACCCACGACATGAAGATGAGAAGTGTGGAAAATCTCGTCATGGCTTCCTCTTTTAGGAAGAACAGCCTCAGTCTTTAACCTTTACAGCTAATTTACTTCATCTATGTGCCGCACTTCCACTGGAGAAGACACACATGCTGTCACATAACTTTAGCTAGTGTGTGTGTGTGTGTGTGTGTGTGTGTGTGTGTATGACATCACTGCCATCTTCACTCCTCCTCACAGTGGGAGTGAAACGTGCCAGAGGTTTTGGGTCTCGTTCCAACACTAGGATCCTACACATGCAGGAGGAGGACTCACACTAAATCTCAACCCCAACCATTTCTGTTCAGAGGACACACACACACACACACACACACACACACACACAGGTAGAGAGGGTGGTGGTGGTTTGTGAAAATACAGAGGTTAGTGATGCCAGCAGTGGGAAGTGTTTGATGTGGGAATCAGGGATGTTCAAGACAACATATGGGAACATCACGTTTTGTGGGTAAATATTGTATTGTCAACGACCACAAGACCAGAAAGGAGTTTCAGAGTTATTGTTATGACTGGAATGATAATTCTGTCACCACACAGATTATCCACTATATTAACTAGTAACTGGTTTCTGTAGCTTTCCAGCAGGGGTGGTTCACATCACGCTGAGAGTGACTACGCTGTGACTTCCTACCTTCTGGAAAAATATCTCATAATGATCTAAAGACGAGTGCAATAAATAACTACAGCAAAGAAGCTTTTATTGAATGTTTAGACGGCATGAATCAAATGCAAGTCTGCTCCATGAAAGCTGGGCGAGAATAAAGCAAAGAAGAAGAAGACAGTTGGTCTTTTAATATGAGAAATGTATTAGAAAAAAGTTATTCATGTTTTCTGATTTGGTTATAAAATAGAATAAAACTGATAGAGAAATCTGTGGAAGTAGGACACAATATAATGGAGGACCAAAACCACTTGTCTTGTTCTAAACAGTGTAACGTCAGTGTAGCAAATGATTTAAATTCATATTTCACAACCACAGCTCATAAACTGGTGGACTGCCTGCATAGCCGTTCAGTCACTTTGGAATGAATGTTCAGAGGTTTTATGCATAAAACGTCCTCATCCCTCCCAATGTATTGCTGAAGACAGGTTTGTATGGACGTTTTACAGGTTTTTAAAGATAAAGTCACTCACTCATTGACAGTGCTAAACAGCAAACAGGCAGAAAAGTGACAGATGTCTTGTCAGGTCCTTCTTAGCCTCAGTAAGGAGCTACAATAGCACTATTTTGTCTGAGGTGCCGTTAGCTCACACAAACAATTACATCACACAGCCGAGGTGACTATTCCTTTTCTTTTTATGCACTTGCTCATTCATATTACAGAGTACAAATGTCCCACAAAGACGGCCAAGGAGCCTGACTCAGACTCTTTGAAAAGCAAACACAGACAGAGACACGGAGGGTTTTGTTGTTGACACGTTTTCATGATGGAGTTTGAGCAGATAATCCCGTTAGCTTGCATCTGACGAGACACCTGCTGCTGTTGTGGCGGCTACAGCAAGGCTAAAGGCTAGGGGTTTCTTTTTGTTTTTAAATTACGCCTACAGACCTTTTCCATTGTTTGAGTGGGAATGTATTGCTTCAGTTGCATGACAACCCCCCTGCGGCTGTGGTTCAGGTGATGTTCATGACTCAAGATTCACCTGATTTCTTCTTCTTTTCACTGAAGATGGAGGCATATCAGGTTTTGATTTTAAAATTTTTCATATATATTATATATTTTATCAAACAAAATGAATAGAAATGTTATGAATTAAAAACGAATAAGTGATGAAACTGAAGAAGCTGTGGACACCTGCCTGTACTGTCCATGTGATTGCTGAGCTCTAATAGGAGAGGCCAGCTTGGCATTAGTTGATGTTGGTTGGTGCTCACATGGCTTCACGAATCTGCTGAGGCTGAAACTGGATTTTAATGATAGTCCTTCATGTTTTCATCTTTTTACCTCAGTTAAAGGTCTGAGAAACACCTTCACCCTTATGGACTTATGAGACCCTGTAAAACTCTTAAAGAAAACTCAACAAAGCGTAGTGATCAAGCTAAAAACACCAGAACAGTCAGTTGCCTTTTTTCCCACAGCATACTGAGATAATTGCTGTATTTTGTAACATGTTTGTGTTTTGCACGACATACTGTGACTTAATTCGAAATGCTGCTAATCTTTGTCACCTTTGACCTCATTTCACTCAGCCTTCATCTCCCGCTCTGATGTATTTGAGAGGTTATTTAGATCCTCGGCTGGGGCTCCAACCTCTCCTCAGGTTTCCTACATGAATCACCAGAGACTAATCTCTTCAAATCAATTCCAGCCAGTTTAATTTAAACCAAAACCCAGAGCATCCTCCAGTGCCCAACCTTTTCCAATCTGTTTGTCATTCTGGCAGGGTGCAAGAAAAAAAAATCAATTACAGTATACGCACAGTATAACCAACCTGCTACTGCTAAATTAGCCTGAAGAGAACTGTAACAGAATAAGATAATCAAGAGTGACATTCATACCATTATTCTAAGATACCTTGTTAAGAATGTTAGGTAATTTATATATATAATAACACATCTATAGAAAGATGAAAGCAAGCACACATAAAGTTAATAAAGTTTTACCACTACACTGCTCATATGTGCTGGATATAAAAACCGCATCTAATCTGAAGCCACATGTTGTCATTCACATCTTAATATTGTCTCAGCTCAATCATTTCTTTTGCAGTTATAGAGAATTAATAAGCTAATTGGCTTATAGTGTACATTTCTTATTTTTTCCATGACTGTTAAGAAGAAGAAGAAGAAGTAGAAGAGGAGGAGGAGGAGGAGGAACGTTTCCCTAAACGATTTTATCACTTCTGACTGAGCTGCTGTTCCAGTTCAGTGATCTCATCCTCGGTCCATCCAGACACTGGAAGACTTCCAAATCCTAAAATCCTAAAGATTTACACTAAACTTTACCTTCATCCCATTTATCATCATCATCACTATCACCACTGAGGCACAATCAGATCACCTCTCTCTCTCTCTCTCTCTCTCCAGTGTCCACCTGACTGTTCGAGCTGTGGGACTTAGTCAGGATTAATCGGCAGAGATCACCACTTTTAGACTGGTAATTTTCAAGCCTGCGTGTGAAGTCCCGCAGCAACCTTCACAGGTCACCATGCTGTCAGCAAATACCAACAACCTCTTTTTTTTATCGTTAACAACTTCACAACTGCTCATTTTCACTGCAATTTCACTGCAGTCAGTCAGCATGAAGTACTCAACAGTTAAAGATACGTCTCTTTCACTGAACAGCTGCTGCACTTTTGGACAGCAGCATTTTGATCGTGATCACAATCATCTGAAGTTACAAAGTCAGACCTGCTGTGGAACTGAAGCAGCTGCAAATGTGTAAAATCAAACAGTTAAACTTTGTGCTGACTATAATTAGTAACATATGGCAAGTAATAACTATCTTCCCTCTCTACAGATACTTATGCCAAGAAATCTTCAGTTTATGAGGTTGCAGATGCACCACACTGTTGCATCGTGATCCAGGTCTGATATTAATGATTGCGAGGAGAATTTTAACATTTCATTCCCTGCAGAGACTGAGTGACAGTGTGCAGGGCTGTATGTTTGCTGTCGTCACTGCAGGTAAGCAGTTGATTAGGGGATCAGAGCTGATTGTCGTCTTTAGTGCCATCAGCAAGCAAACCAGCATATCTTCTCTCTCGCGCCTTTCTACATAGACACTGTAGGCACCGAATGTACTGTGCAAAACCACCTAAAACATCCCCATATACACACAAAATAAAAACCACTCCACGTTACGAGCACGACTGCAGGCTGAGGAAGGAGCATTCATTCTTTTCTCTCAGTGATCTGCTGATTCCTGCTCCCCCAGGTAGCATCTGACTATTATTAGTGGCTCTAATGGGATTGGAAGGCATTAACCCGGGGGATTATTTAGCAGCTACTGACACATGAGGGCAAGGCAGTTGGACATCAAGTGCCGGACGACAGAAAGAGAAAAGCTGTTCTTGGGTTGAGGTGAGGGAGCCTGAAGAACAGCTGATTCCCAGAAGGACACAAATGTCAAACAGAGCTTCAGTAGCAACACTGATTGTACGAACATGAGAACATGAAATCTACAAAAGTGGATCAAATTCAAGATATACTACACAGCTCAGATGAGAAAAATGTCAAAAAGAATGTTAAATACAGTTTTGAAGATAATGTAAGAAACTGCAAAGTACTGTATCAGCTATTACCAATTCATTATTAGGAAAATAAGAAAAGAACAAGATGATGAGGCAAAACAATATAGAATTATTTATAGGTTTAAGTGATAGCTATGCTGAAAAAATAGGTGATAACTCTATAAAGCTCCTAAATAAAAGCAAGTCATGCTTCTTGGGAGGCAGCTTTTTTTTGTTTACAAGAAAAAGTTGTTGCATGTAGCTTTAAAGCAGATATGACCATATTGGATGCCAGTGATCATGAGCTCAGGTGTTGCCTAAAATGTGAGAACAGGCCGGAATCACTACTATAAAAATATTTGACTCTTTCTAAGAAGTGTTTTCAACCACTATTGTATCTTAACAGTTATCTCAGTTTACCTCAATGTACTATAATGAAGAAAATGTACACAATCTGTAATTAATGTCTCCAGAAACACAAAAAAGCCAGATGTTGTGCAGCAGTGCGCTGTATACGCCCCTGAAGAGCTGGTGATGGGTGATGTCAGTCTAGGCTACGGGCAAGCTGCTCTAAGATCAGCCTACAGTAGTTTTAGCATTTGTCACCTGAGCGCCGTATGAGATTACAACATCAGAGAGCAACAGATCTGACTCCAACTGCACACAAAGACAGAAGACGGAGAGACAAATGTGAAAAACAAAATTGCTTCCCGCATACACAGTGTAAATGTGTATGTGTGTTGAACCTTTTGTTTTCATGCAGCCTCATTCTCCACGTGTTATTTATAAACACCATTAGCCCCCCAAGCTAATCTCAAAATTATACTTTCCCGTCATCTTCTCCCGGCTTACATGAAGTGACTGACTTAGTGATTGTGAAGTGATTGGCATTGTGAGTGTGTTGTCATTAGGTCAACATCCTGTGAGTATGAGTCACAGCGTGGGAGAGCCTTTCAGAGACAAAACACTGATGGCACACTTATAGAATGATAGAGTGTTTTCAATTTGCAAAACTCGAAATACCTTCTCATGTCTCATACTTTCCTAACATTGTGACTAGATGTACAGAGGCGTATTGGATCTGTGTGTAATCCATGTTAGAATAAACAACCACAGATGCTTTGAAATTATGAGCCGAAATAGAGGACAAAACAACACTCAGAGCTATGGCCTTCATCCAGAGTCAAGAGACCACTTTTTCCAATGTCAGGACAAAGACGAGGGGCAGCTACAGGAGGGAGCGTGCTGAAGAGGTTGAAGAGATGCTACAAGGAGTTTTTGACTAATTATATCATACAGGATGGTCTCAGAAGTCACCCTCAACCCTTTCAAATCTATGACTGTCTGCAATATTCGGGGTATGTTTCAAACATCAGAATTCATCGTGGAGAGAAAACAATCAAAATGTCTAATCTAACAAGCAAACATCTCAATATAACCAGTGTGACAGAAACCTGATGATTTACTCCTAGCATGGAATTTAGAAATAAAACTATGCATGAGTATATGTATATTTGTATGTATATTTTGCAAATTTGCATTGTTATGTCTAATGTGCTGATTGGCTAGGCAGTTCCCATATGTGAAAAGGTATGGCATGCTTCCCTTGTCACATGCAGAAAATACTTTCTAAATTGGATGAATGAAAGGATAACAGAATTTTGATTGGAAGTCAATTGAATTTTTATAATTTCAGGCCTGTGTAGTTCAGACCACTCATAGGGCTGCTATGACTGTTTGGCAAATGTTAAGTAGCATCAAATGTTATCTTTGATGAGTGTGTGATGGTGAATAGAAACAGCCTCTTGGGGTTGAACTGACCATTTTCACTGAACATGATGGTAGATGGGAATAACATTCTTTAACATGCTTTCTTTAACTTTGTTAAGTAATATACTGTAATATACACTAAAATGTCTTTGTATTTGAATCCAGTTGAAGTGGGGACATTATACAAACCAGTTCTGTTACATCTGTTACATCAGCCGTATTCTGGTCTGGACTTACTAAAATCAGTGATTAAAGACAAGGCCTGTTCCTAGATTTAGTCAGCACCAAAAGGCAGCGGTCTGGCTCTGCTTCTGGCACTGTCCACGTTGCACAGGTGGCAAGTTAAGACAAATCTTTATATCCTTCCAGAGGATGTCTGTTCAGCTCTCTGTTTTAACACACTGCCTGCCCAGAACAGAAGCACTATTATTACCAGGGTCAGTAGCCATGACAGGTTCACTTTGTGATCTTATTTATTGAGAAATACAAATGCTTTTCTCAGATCAGTCATCGACAGATGCCCAGATTTCAATCAAGAGACAAAAACAGTGAAGTTTCCTTCTGAGAAATGTCAGAACCCCATCCATATCAGAAAGTTGTGTCAAATGTTCACTTACAGAAAAACAAAAACTGCACTTTCACATTGTGAATCTTAGTTGAATTTTTTCAATGTTTAAGAGACTTTCACTCCATTTTTCCTGCTCTATCAAAACAGAAGGAACAGGGGAAGATGGATGGATGGATTACTTAACAGAGTGGTGGATGGGTGGATGGATCTACTGATGGATGATGGATGATGGATTAACAAATGGATAGATGGATGGATGGATGGATGGATGGATGGAGTCGGGCTCACCTTTGCTGCAGTCTCCAGCTCTTCCACCTGGTTGCTGCCCAGTATGCTCTTGATGACAAGTTCTACTTTGGAATTGAACTTCATGAATGTCACGTAGCAGGTGTAGCACATCAGCAGGCTGATACTTTCCCCCAACGTGATTTGATTATCCAGAAAGAAATAGATGAGCATGAGCAAGCCAATGATATAGAACGAGACATCTCTGAACAGAGGCCACCAGGTGAGGTTCAGCACCTCTTTGGAGAACAGGGCGCACATACCGATCACAAACAGGATGTTGAAGACGGCAGAGCCCACGATAGTACCGATACCCACGTTACTGTGGGAGACGAAGACTCCTATGACTGAGGTGAAGAGCTCCGGGGCTGAGCCACCTGCTGCCATGAAGGTGGCTCCTGCTACATCATCAGAGATCTCCAGCTTCTCTGTGATGACAGTGAGCGCAGGAACAAAGAACTCGTCGCAGACGATGGCTAAAGCTATGAACATATACAACATGCCAAACATATGAAAAGCCACATAGCCCTGGCGTCTCTCCTCCACACTGAAGTAGTCTGTTGGGTAGTCCCCATGATTCATGTCTATTTGAGATGATTGCATGGCCACCGGTGTGTCCTCTGGCGCGACTGAGAGGTTGTGATGCTGCAGAAGAGTTCTTTGGGGCACTGCTGCCTCTGCCGAGCCCTCGGCGGCTGATTCCACATCCTTGGCCATCGTCGTGGCCAGCGACAAGGCACTCCATGAAAAGACTGTGCAGACTGCCACCAGGCTGATGATGAAGCCCGCAATCCGTCCGGGCCGCAGCTTTCTTTTGACGCCATGGTAGTGGTGCCTGGTGCAACTGTGGTGAGGGCCCAGAAGAGGCGCAGAGCTGGAGGAAGCCATCATTTTTTGACTTCTAATGGGTAGCATGAAATCCATGGTGTTTGGCGAAGGTTGTCAGGCAGAGTGGAAGTGTCTGGAATCCCCCCCAAAGCTGGATTGGTGGTGCTGGTGGCTACGAGGGCGGGGGTTTGACAGGCCGCGACGGTTCACCTATTTGTTTGCATGTTGCTTCCTGGTCTAACAACAATGGAAGCCCTGCAGTCTGATTCCAGGATCCAGCCCATTCAAAGGCTTCCTCATATTACTCACTGCAAGGCAGAGAAAAAAAGTGAGTTAAGAAAAGTTTTAATGCAAGGAAGCAGATTAAAAATTATACATTTATACAAGTGTATGAAACACTGTATGTATGAAATTAGAAAATAATATATAAAGATAAGCTTCTTAATGAGCATATGTTGTCTTCTTTATAACTTCTTCCACTCCTGATATCCATCCTCTTACAGGCCTTGTTATCAGTGGTACATTTACTCAAGTACTGTAGCGAGGTACAATTTGGAGACACTTTACTTGAGTATTTCTTTTTTCTGCTGCTTTCTACTACTACTCCACTACATCTCAGAGGGAAATATTGTACTTCTTACACCACAAAATGTATCTAACAACTATATGAACTAGTTACTTTGCAAAACATATGATGAATAAGATATAGTATGTTGTTTAAATTACTACTAGGTCTGGAACTACCCAACAGTGTTTAAAGTAATTCAAATTAAACATTAAAATGTTGCTTACATGTTAATGCATCAGTAATAATAGGCCAATCATTTAATGTCTATAATAATGTAACATTCTGAAAGGTATATTCTGCATTACTTTTTATTTAAGTACATTTTGCTGATAACACTGATGTGTTCTTAGTTCAGTAAATGTTTTGAAGTCATACATTTTATTAACATTTGTTTTTACATTGCGGTAATGCCACCTCTACTCAAGTAAAGAGTCTGAATACTTGTTGGATGGCCTGGTCACAATATTTAACAAAAAAATAAATTATATATCATTGATGAATTTTGTTGAACTGTCTATTCTAGATAATGGCTAAATATAATGCTACTGAGCTTACGTGAACTGTAAGGTCTAGATTTGGGTCTGCTCCTGACAGATTCCAGAAAGTTCATGTAGGTTATCTTATAAGGCTCAGATGAATAAAAGGTTATTCTCTCTAGACTCATTATTAAGTTGATGATTTTAAAAAGTCCTATCTGGAAATGCTGAGTTTATGTGACTCAGCACATATATTAACATATGTTAATGTAAAATTACAAAAATATATTATAGAAATATATAACGTATTTGAGGGTGTGAATTATTTGGAGCTGAATCCTTTAATTTCCTTTTAGCTGGAATTACAGTACATACTGAATTGCTAAGAACAGTTGATAGTAGCAGTATTAATAGCAGCAATTCTGTTTAAGCGCTGTGGCCTTTTTGACATTGTGCTGAGAAGCTGCAGTGAGATCTCTCCTTTGAGTGAAGCTTGGACATTAGTGAAAGCTCATTAGGAAGCTATTTAATCCCTGAGAAGATATACTTAGATTAGCCTCAGGCCCTGCACACTGATGCCACTGCACAAAGTCAAAAAGTAGACACCAACAAAATGATCAGTGAATTTGAGGGACAAATAAGAAATGGATGAACATTAGCATTATTCAGTTCTGTAACAACTTCACTGGGAGAAACTGCAATGTTGAACTCACAAGTCCTCAACAAAGCCCAGTCTCAATCTGCTATGAAACATCAATTCAGTATAGTATAGTAAAGGTTTTAAAACCAACCAAGTGAATGTAGCATTTCAGAAACAAGCAGTTAGGATGTTAGAGCAAAGACACACCAAACCTACACACACAAAACACGCAAATATATAATTTTTCTCATACCACACTTGGAAATCTCCCATTCAGCAGGAAAGACCCCAGCAGGCAGCAGGTAGAGAGTCTCTCTGTGATATATAATATTCCAGAAAAATTGAATCTCAAAAGAGAAAAGTCCAGAGAGCTCAGAGTTCAGTCTAAATGTCCCAACTGTAAATCCTCAGTGAGATTTTCCTCCCTCAGCTGAGGTGAAGCTCCAAGACACCAGGTCAGAAGCCCAGGACCAAGGGCTCCTCCCTCCCTCTCAGTGTTCCTCCCCCCTTTGATACTGCCTCCCTCCCTCCCTGCTTCAGTGTATCTTCCCCTCTGCCTTTACCGTCCTTGTCTTCTCTCTCTCTATGTCCAAGAATGAGGATCAGGGCTATCTATCATTGTCTGTCTTCCTTCCTTCCTCTCTCCACCTCCCCCAGTGTCGTGTATCATATCTTCCCATCCCCACACCCAAGCAAATGGGTCTTACACAAGGAGCTTACAACTTGATGGGGCTGAAGCCTATTGTGTCATCAGATCATAGTGCTGTTCTCAAAGCTCTTGAAAACTATCCCAATTTCTCTGTGAAGTAAGGCGCTGCAGCAGATTTATAAAGTTTTTTCCTTAGTATATTTTGCCACTTCTTTCCAATTCTTGACAATCATTGTGCAGTTTTCTTTAAAACAAACAAACAAAAAAAAGATTTTGCAAAATTGCAGCAGACAATATAAAGTTTGCACTACATGTTTCAGTCCTGAACAGCCAGTTGTTGAAGGTGGCGTTACCATGCCTCCTGTCTTTCATTTCCTGCATGTCTGTAATTGGCTTTGGGTGCAACACCTGCTCTTAAGAAACAATCCTGAATCCTTCATTTGTTGCACAACAATAAAACCTACTGACACATGCTCATCTGGACACACATCCTGTTTGCAGGTCCTTGGACACGAGACTAGAATTTCAGTTATAGCAGATCTAATATGGTATTAACTGTTTCTCCTTATTTTACCAAAGGAATCAAAAGAGTCATGTGTACAAATAGAAAAAAAAACATTTCTTAAAGTGGAAATTTTTATTGAGCAGTGTGTTTATGTGTTATGTGTTATGTGTGAGTGTGTGAGTGTGTGTGTGTGTGTGTGTGTGTGTGTGTGTGTCAGGACAGGCTTTAGACATGAGAACTGTAAGCTTCAGTAGCCAGCTGAAGGTGAGTTCAAATGATGTGACCTGTTCTGTTATGTAGCACGTCCCTAACATAGCACCATCTCTAAAGGTACAGTCTGTTTGTCTTTCTGTGTGTGTGTGTGTGTGTGGGTGTGTACATTAGTGTGTGAGAGAGAGAGAGAGAGAGAGAGAGAGATTGGACAAAGGTATGATGTTATGAAAGTCAAAACAAGTCAACTATGATACATAATCTCACCCCACTGGCAGATTAGAATTAGAAAAATATGAATGAGAGTTTTCAATTCAACAATTAAATAAAGACCCAATACCAGCAAAAATATTGTATAGGAGATTTCTGAGTGATGTAGAAATAAAATACCATATAAACCATATAACCCCACTGGGATTAAATCCAACCAGACCTAGGTGACCTATTGTTTCTCACCTCCTACTGTTCTTATCCAATTAAACAGGAGCACACTTAATGGAGTGAACCGCCAACTTTCCCTCACAAGCAAAAATGTCACTCCTCATGGTTTACTCACGGTCTCTTTTTCTCAGCCAGTCAAGACCACTTAAAAGCTCCATTACCTTCTAGGAACAGGAGTGTGCTTTATGACAAAAAAACAATGTTGCACATACGATGATAGGATTTTTCTCTGGGCGTATGTTCAGGTGGACTCCCTGGGACCATCTTACATACAAGAAATGAGAGACAATGCAAACTGTGCAAAAATGGCTTTGATAAAAGGTGTTATGTGTCCTCTCTATATTTAGCACAGTCGATATATTTCCACGCTGTAAAACAACAATTCAATGCCACGGCCCGAGGTGACACTTGGTAAGGATTCTGTATTTGGGCCGCAGCTGCTATATTAAGGGCTATGTAGAGAAAAGGCTAAAGTTGTTACATAACCAACCAAGCTAACCTAACCCTCCTTAGGCTGCATCGCAGGGTACATCGCATGCAGGACTTGAAATAAAAATAAGTGTCTTGGCTTGCAGAATAAACCTCAACAGACCTTTGGTAGCTGTTTCAGGTTCAGTTTACGATGCTCTTCTCTTACAAAAATAAATAAATAAAGATCTGGTATGGGGTCGACTTTGAGATAGCTGGAGTTACCGTTCAAAGATGTAACCTGATTACAGCTGAACACAAACTGTAGCCCATGCTTGGCCAAGAATGTTATAAATGAAAACCATCAGACAGTAATTTCCCCACTCCAATAAATTATTAGATTTTTTTTTTTCTACATCGAGAAGTGCCTCACTTGTCAGCCATTTCCATCGGTAGGCCAGGCAGTGAAAAGTGAGAGAGACAGATTCATGTTCTTCTGTGAAGCTGGGATCAGCAGCAGCTTATTGGCTAAAGCTCGTGCCTGAAATAGCTGCTAAGTTATGAGTTAGAGAGAGACCCTCTATCTGTGAGCAGGGACGGCCAAGATAATCGGTGAGATCTTTATCATGTGAATAGAATAAAAGAAAACCTCCTCTCAAGGGAACTGACTGTTCGCTAAGCCCCATCCCCCTTAGTTACTGTTGGAACACCTGTTAAGCACACATTCAGTTTACAATGACAATGGTGGCAGATTTACTACTCAAAATTCTTTGTAATTTTTGAAGCAATTGGTCCCTGGTTTCAGGCAGATGTAGACAAAAGCAGGCTTAATATTTCTGGTCTGTGACTGTCGATTTTGCCAGCTGTCGTAGGCAGAAACAGCATCGTTCTTGTATTGCAGTTTGCATTTTAAATTTCCAACCCTTATCAATGGGAGCTGACCAAGATGCCTCTGGATGCAATTGGATAGACCTACAACCAATCAGAGCAACGAAATGCGTGATGTAGCGCTGAGTGTCCTGTCTTAACTGCAGCAAACACATATATCTCATCAACAAAAAATTTGAGTGCAGTCATTTGTTCTTCTTTTAGAGAAAATATACCGTCCACTTTGTTTAAAGAGGACCTATTGTGCTTTTCCTTATTTTCTGTCATACATATAATGTTACAATGTCGGATATTCATACTAAACGTTGCCAAAGTGGCCAAATAATGAGCTAAATGTATGTAAAAGCGATCCCTGTGAGCCAAAAGCTCAGGCTTCAGACTGCTCTGAACGCTCCGTTTCAGTTTTTTCAACCACCGTGTCTATCTGATGTCAGATAGGCACGGATGTCCTTACATGGTATCTCTGCTCCAGGCTCAGACGAGATGTTTATGTTTATGTCAGCGTTGCTTAGTAACCTTAGGTTTACAGTTTGGAAATTCTTCCAAAGACCAGAACTTGCCCGGCCAATCAGAAGAAAGTGCACAATAGGTTCCCTATAATACTGATGCGATAGCAGATTCAACAGAATGTTCCTCACCAGTGGCAGCCATCTTGGTTGTTAACTACAATGCTGCTCTGTCAGTCATCATGTCAAACCCGCCCCATATTAGATAAACTGGATTCATCTGCCGGAGCAAAGAAAACATGAGCCCGCAGATTCATCTGGTTTCCAGGATAACTTAGCCCTGATGTTTCAAGTATGACTTCAAGTGTGCTGAGTACAAAGAATGTAAGATCAAGCCATTATTTCGCTCTAACATAACCCTGTTTGACAGTGCTAACAGAGATATTATAGGAATATTATACTGTATATATTTTGAATGTTTCGCAACACATCTCCTGCCTTCATGAAATAAAGTAAATTTGGCATAATCAGTTACAAGCTTCACTTTAAGGCTTGTTATTTTTATGCACACAGACTCGGAAGTGGGTTGATGAAATAAGGACACCACAGCTGACAGTATAGACATTGCTGGGTTTTTCTGAGGCAGAGCACCCAACTGAAGTTCAGAGCAGGAGAATCGCACCTGCTTCCCCTTATGAATCATAGCTGACACATTTTTTATTTTAAGATGATAAAAAGTGTTTCTGTCATGCAGCAGACATGTAGCAGCATGAGTTCAGTGCTTTTCTTAGGAAAAACTGTATGCAACAGTCTTTTCCTGTGAAACAAAATGCTTTTCATGCTTTGGACATTAATTCAGATAATACATGTTAATGCTTTTCTTGGTAAAGCCAGCTTGTTGTGTTGGGGATTAAGGATAACAAACAGCTCCATCTAGTGGTTCAAGTATAACATTACTTCTATTTATGGTCCAAATCATTGCTAGAAATTCAGTTTTTCTTTCCATAACATATCAAAACTCACACAGTGATCATATCATCCTGAATTTTGTGAATTTTGATTCTAGTGTCCGAGAAGTACCAATTCACTAAATGTTTAATGACCTTTCTGTTCTCATTCCTACCAACTAAGTTTCTAAACAGCGACATGTTGAGCAGCGGCAAGGGTTGAAAAGACAGCATAAGCAATTGTTACATCAATTTTCAGGCTCTAATGGTTATATTCTCCTTTTAAAAAGGATTTAACACCTGCAATAACAAACATGTTCCTCTATGTGCAGATGGTGTTTATACCAAATCAGCTGGAGGCTCACTCGACTCCAGAACATCAGATTACAAGAGTTTGATTTCTTTGATCGGAGAGCCTGTGGTGTAGAAGAATTTATAGTTTTGGAGGCTTTGACAAATCCCGGGACACGAAAGCTGATCTGAGCTCATAATAAGACAGGTGACCTGTCTGAGCCGGAGACCACCCTGAAGAGTAATAACAACAATGTATGCCTGCTTTTGTGTATCGCTCAAAATGTCATGAGCTGCGTTGCTAGTTGTGACTAACTCAGTGTTAACTCCATTTGTGGTTTGTAAAGATGGAGTACAACCCTGGCAGGATTACCTCAATACACACAGTATACGAATACGTGTACAGGAGCAGTATACACACTAGCACTGCTATCTGCACTGCTATCTGCCACTGAGTCTCTTTTGATACTACAAGTAGTTAATGTTCTAATTTTACACATAGTGGCTTTAAGTTGAATAAAACAATATTGCTTTGGTTTGTATCTATAGATAGATCTATATACATCGTTATTATAATGCTTTCAGTTTCATTGGCCACAATAGTGTGAGAGAGGAAGCTGGGAATGAATTCACTGCGATTTAGGTGAACAACCTAAAGAAGGAAGGAATCTACTGGTTGCACTGTAAAGGTAGGGAATGTTGAATTCTAGCAAAAGTCACTTCCTGTAAATACATTTTATTTGCTTCCAAGAATATATCTGAAAGTATTTTTAATGGGTTTTTTTATTGCAGGATTATTGCCTGTCCTATCCTGTTCCACACAAATCATCAGAACCTGCCATGAAAAGAAGAGTACTTCTATGCTTAACACCAAAGCATTGTTGCAAAGAGATGGAAAACGTCAAAGGAGGGAATTTGGGCAATCATTTATTTGAAGGCTTCATCTTTTCAGAACATCTTAGATCGATTTCCACATGTAAACATTTACAAATATGTGTTAACATCCTTCATCCTGAAAGCACAATTAGACGACACTGTTGGTGCCTGAACAAAGACAGAAGGAGTCTGGTTTATGACAAAAAAAAGTGGGCATTAGGCCGTGCAGACAGTGTATGCACATTTCTTGTTAGGGTTGAATCTAACAAGTTTTATGCATCATGCCCCAGTAGTCTTATTTTGCTTCGTACAAGCCGTACAATCACAAACCTAAATTACTGGAGACATTTTAGCACCAGTTGACAATCTTGACAGCTTAATGGTCCAAGAAGAGTCTACTGACAGTTTGGGAAATATGCTCCGTGATCTCACTGTTGTGTGATGAGATGACTAGTAGCAGCTTCATACGTTCAATATGTATTTAATCTCTACATCGCAGGCTAAAACTATAGTGCAAAGTATGTTTAGTTAACAGTAACAACTCGTTTTTTGTGCCACCTCTGAAAGCACTAGTAATGCCAACAGAGCTGAAACTACTACTGAGCCTTTTGTAAGGTAACAGTGGGTTTATCAAAGAGCCTGTTTGCCAAAAAGTTAGCGTATTTTTGAAAGGCAGCTTTTAAAAAAATAAAAATGCTTTGGCGAAGGAGAACTTAAGAGTTATTGAGCAAAGGAGTTACCTGTTTCAACGCCAGCTGTCGTAATATTCAAACTATCAGACTAATGCACTGTCCAATTATGCACAAAGTTACTGATCGTCCATGACTTCAATGTCAGAAAAACTGCATCAAACAAAATTACCATCACACTCCCATGTGTCATATTAAGCCCCAAAAGCAAATTACCCCCCGGGAAAAATATTAAATCTCCTCTCGAATGCCTTTTCTACCCATTTCAAAACTCCCTTCCATCCTCAGCACTTGGCCTTCTTGCCGTAGCTGTCCACCACCTCTGGCGTGACGCTCTCGTCCTCCGCCACGTTCTCCGTCACGGTCTTACCGACCAGCTCGTAGATGTCCTCTGCAACGACGCCCATGGGCTCGGCCACCTTCACCGTCAACATGTCCAGAGTCAAGACAGTTCCTTTGGGGATCTTGACCTTGGCCACCACTGACTTACCCAGCTGGAAGAAAAGAGCGAAGGGAGTGACATTATTATTGTTCTCAATGCACAAAATTAAAAAAACTTACAATCTTTCCAAACAGTGTGTATTTTCGCGTGGTAAGGACATCTCACCTTATCGTGGCATGGTTTCTCACAAGGTAACATCTGCTTGAGGCCGCTGCCCATCGCCCGCTCCACCAGTCGGATGGAACGAACTAGCTCCCTTAGATCAGAGGGCTCCAGCGAGGCTGCATGGTCACTTCCTTTCCATGTCTTGTCCAAGGTTATGTGGCGCTCAATGATCTTTGCCCCCAGAGTTACAGCCGCAACTGAAATACTGATCCCAGACTCGTGGCCAGAATACCCAATGGGAATATCTGGAAATTCCTTCTGGTATTCCTACAGTTTACATGTGGGTGAGACAAGCGTTCCTTGTAAAGGAATAGTTTTGCATTTTCAGAAATGCGCGTATTACGTTCTTGCTGAGAGTTAGGTGAAGAGATTGATATCATTTTCATATTTGTCAAGTCATGTTTAAATTTGAAGCTACAGTCAGCTTCCGCTGAGCTTACCATGAAGACTTGAAACGGGGACACAGCTAGCCTGGCTCTGTCCAATGGTAACAAGGTCTGCCTACCAGTACCTCTAAAGTTCATTAATTAACACGTTATATCTCTATATATATCTTTATCTGAGACATGAGAGTGCTCATGAGTCATCTTACTATTGGGAGGGCAGTGAATTAGCATGTTTCCCAAAATCTCAAACTATTCCTTTAATGGATTTAACGTTGTAGGTTAGATTCAAATTCATAAAACACAAGCATGGTGTGATTAGACAATGGATTTTAAGAAAAGATGCGTTATTAAGACAAAATAAATCATCATCTTCTTCCTACTTTATACTGAAATAAACATAGAGGTGCCTTTAATGCAATCTACTGTGTCTAGTAAGTGAGAAGATAAACAATGAATGAACCTCATTGGAATGCGTAAACTTAATATGGCCATCAAAACAGGGCGTTTAATCTTAATTATTGTAAATGTAATTCGGGGAATCACATTCTGCATTCTAAAAACACCAACTGCAATGAGACATATAACATTTCAAATGTTACTAAAACTAAATATTCAGCTGCTAAAAACGTTTAACTTTGACAAATCTTTAAAAATCAGTTGTACTTTTCGTACCAACCTTTTAATACAGGGGTAATACTCAATTCTTCTCACCGTTATCACTCTGAGGTTGACATCTTCAGCTTCCAGAGGGTAGGCGCTCGTGCACTGCAGGATGGCAAAGTGCTGGTTGTGCTTCTTCACTGTTTTGTAGACCTGACGCATCGTCTCCATGGACTGCATCCCACTGGACACCACCATGGGACGTCCTGACACAGACAAGAGGGCGACAGCCTGATAAACATCATGCTTGTGGCTTGTTAGCTCATCAACAGTCAAACTGATTCAGTCACAGAAACCACTAAATTCAATGTTGAAATAATTTAGCTTACGGTCAACTCCAACAACTGCTCAGAGTCAAATTTGAGACATTTTTCGCGAATATTCCAGATAGTTGGAATAAAAGCACTCTCCTTTTTATAGTCGGAAACTTAATTTGTGTGTGAAACCTGAGAAACATAGCTATGTGTAAAAGTAGTCCTCACCCAAAAGAGCATTCAAGCTACTTCATTTATTTTTGTTTTATTTTACTAATTCTACTGGCTCTTATTTCTACATTTGTACATTTCTTCTTCTTTTATTGACCTTTTATTGTTTTTATAGAATACTGTATTTGTTTGTATGTAAAACTGTGCATTAGTATGTGTTTTGTACACTGTGCATATGTTGTCCACTGTTTATATATTACTGTGTGCATTTTTTACAAGTTATAAAATGCACATTTTAAAGCACATAATGATAAACTGACTCCACTTTAGCACTTGTTTATTCAACACAAAAAAACACATCTGATGATAAAATGTCATCATCAACAACATTTTCACAAACATGACGGTTCACTCTCACCTTTCTTAGCAGTCTTCTCCAGATAAGGGAAGTTGTTGGTGTCTCCCGAGCCCACTTTGAAGAATGGCACATTGAGCTCATGGAGGAACTCCACTGCCATCTAAAGACAGAAAAAGTTCAGGTTAAACTTAAACCCGATTAAAACGCATCATAAAACCTTAATCAAAAGTCTTGTTCTTACCTCATCCATCCCTGAGGCAGTGAAGAAGATCCCCACCTCCTTGGCATATTTCTTTAGCTCCCTGAACTGCTCGTGGCTGAACTCCAGGTGGCGCTTGTGTTCACCGTAAGTTTCCCCCCAGGAGTGTTTGGAAGTGTACGAGCGCTCCAAGGCTCGCTTGTTAAATTTGTACTCTAATTCACTCTTCTGGAATTTGGCACAATCAGCACCACAGTCCTGTGAAGGTGGATATAAGTGAGGACTGAAAAAAGAAAGGATGCTTGGAAAACATACTGAACAGTAATGATCATTTTAAGTGTCCTATAGATTCCTATGATGTCCTAAAAAGCAACTCATATACACAACTGTAACTTCACAGGAAGGTTCCTGGAGAGGACTATGTAATTTGGTAATAATGAGAGGGACAGTGTTCATTTACTATGTTTCTAGTGAATTATTTCAATTTTATTTGAATCAATTTGTAGTGTTACAAAGAGGGTTTTATTTCATCAGGTGAGCTGAACATGCAAAGGTGTGATTTTGTTTTCTAAAAGCAAGCATATCAATCAATATATTTGGGGAATACAGTTTACAATAATAGGAGCTATACTGAAGCATTAGGCAACCCACTGCTGCACAAAACTACAGCCAGAAACTAAACTATCTAAGGTGCCAGTATACTCCATACGCCTCTGCTACAAGAAACCCCACCTCTGTAGGTCCTCGGAGCTGATTATTTAAAGAATCAGTGACATAAACAGTTGTTTAAAACCGGTACCTGCTGTACCTGCTGCACCTGCTGTACCTGACAATTACCTTACTTAACAGATCAGGTTTGCTGGGCACAGTAATGTAATTATCACATTGTACTAAGTGAAATTACTCAAATGTCATGTGTATCCTGAGGCTGCTTTTACGTCAGCAGCCATAGGCAACAGTACCAGGGGCTAAGGTGAAAATCAGAAACATTAGCTCATTTATAGAAAAAGATGATAGACTTGACTTCGGTACATTTCTTTTGACATGTTTGAATCTAGTATTAAAATGATATTGTATCATTTTAGAATAATGGATAATAGAGCTGTGTACATGTATATTCTTTCACATCTATGGGGTAGTTGAATTGAACAAATAAAAAAACAGGCAAGCAATATGGCTTCAGTACACGTACAGTAGCCTAGTAGGGCCACTAAGTGTAGACGTGAATACACAAGCCAAACTCCATTCACAAATCTGGAATTTTAACATTCTACAACATGGCTAAACATCCATTTACAAAAATCTTTCGGACCTACCTGCATGTAGATTAATTAGCACATTATAATTTCAACTATTAATTCAAGCACTGAGGTCAATAAACGCACATTAGGCAAGTTGATCTTTCATTCAAAGTAATGTTTCACACGAGGAAGGTGTGGCGACGAAGACATTAAACTGGCACATTTTTAAACTAAGTTCTGAGTACGTAAGTTACTGTGTGTGTCCTGGCTGTTACAGATAATACCAAAAGAAAGCATGCACTTAACTTACTCAGATTCAAAATAAACCGATACGTGTCAATTGTGTTACCTTTGCCATTTTGATCATTTCCTTGGCAATCTCAATGTCTCCCTGGTGGTTTTGTCCAATTTCAGCTATAATGAAGCACGGGTGGTTACCTCCGATCATCCTACCGGGACACAGCTCGAACTTTAAAGCCATTTTGTTGACAGAAGATGAAATTATTCAGCAGAGAGAAACTGGACGGCAGAGAGTTGATCCTGTCAAAGGCGACCGGAACAGTTAATGTGCTGCACATCCAGGACGTGCACGGATTTCCGCCTTTGTAGTTCAACGTAAAAACCGGATTTCCTTTCAAAATAAAACAATATATTTATGCACATTTGCAGGTAAGGGAGTTGATGAAGAAAAAAAAAAAAAGGATAAAGGGGTGAGTTGATTATATAAAGTCTAGCTCCAGTCGATAGTGGCAACAAGGTATGTTAATTGCATTTGTTTGTGTCTAATAATTTTAAGTTCATTTAATAGAGCCTATTGGCTAACTTTCTGGTGCTAACAGAGTTTAATGTATTATTTTGCCTTCTGTTTGTGCAATTTCTGTTTAGCTCTATGAACTACAGCAAGAATAAACGGCATTAGACCGTCAGTACAGGCTCAGCTACAATTTCTTTGACTGGAATGCTACAAAAACTAAGTACAAACATTACAACATTTCCTAGAATACAATATTTTTAAACATAGTCTTAACACAGCACAGGCTGAGACTGGTGAAAAGTAAGTGACTGGCACCCCGTTTCCTTCGTTATATAAATCGCAGTCACACTCATGACTCATGACACAGCTGATGTGGAGTGAAAGACAATCTGGAAATGGGAAGATCCACCTTTTGTCTATCCAGCACTGTCACACCCATATTTCTCATTGTTAGTTGTGAACTCTCAAATGAGAAAATGAGACGAGAATACAGAGCTTTTCAACACCCTTTTTATTCACAAGATTAACATATAAGTTACATTGGTTACTGTTTAAGGGCCACATGTGCCTCCTTCAAAAGGCCAAAACCATTTCCTCACAAATACAGTATATAAACTGTACATAGGTACTGCATATAATTACACTGCAGCCTATATATTCACATATGTGACCACAACTAACAATTTTATTATGATTAACTGCTGGGAAAATTAGACAGGGACAGATCATTCAAAACAGAGATGATGTTCATACCACATATGGGAAATATTGGCATTTAGTGAGGACATTTTACAAGCCAGCCATGGAGCATTTCTCAGTTTGGACTGGTGCAAATATTTCCCCTCAAAAGGCATGTGACATACAGAAAGCAAACAGTGTGGGGATGCAAACACAGTTGACATCACTAATATTAGCATGCATTTGTTTTGCAAAAGTTGTGCAAATCACACAGCAGCCATGCAAATCCACTTTTTTTGCTTTCAGTTTCATGGACAATGCACATGGGGCTTCACATATCACATTTGATTTCATATTTCAGAATACTATATTAAGACATATTGAGACCAGTTCATCCGTTCTCTAACAGCACTTTTCCTCCTCTTTATCAAAACTCTTGTCTTTCTCAGCATTCTCAGACACACAGACTTAATCCTCTGTTCCTCTCTTTTATTCCTCCTCATTCTCTTTACTGTATCTCCTTGTGTTCACACACTGCATCTTCTACCTGTGTGTCTGCCTCTATTTCCCAACCTTTGAGGAGGATCTTTTATTCTATCATGTCCGCTAAGATGCTGTCGTCATACTCCACGTCCACTTTGATCTTCTTGCCCACCAGCTGCTCCATATTCTCTGGAGGGAAGCCCTTTGGCTCGCCCACCTTCACTGCAAACATGTCCAGGCTCAGCACCGTGCCTTTGCGGATGGACTCCTTAGCCACCACCGACTTTCCCAACTGGAGCAAAACAAGGGAAGAAAGAAACAAAACCACTGACAGATTAATAAAAAATGACAGACTGGGAAAGAAAATAATGTTGGACACTATAAATTCCAGTGAAGTTATTATGTGCCCATCTTATCATCATATCATCTCAGTTATTGTCAAACTGACTGTTGCAAAGTTTGATCTTATAATGGAAACTGAAGTTATACCAAGTAGTACCAGGGCCTGAATTACCAATACTTCTTATTATTTCATTATTATCAAAATCTGCTACTATACCATCAACACACAGTATGCCATTATATGACAGGATGAATTCAAAATCAAGACAAAGTTGGATAAAGTCTCAAGGTATAAACACAATACTAATTCACGAGTGTGACAGCCTCTGACTCTGTCAGTGCTCCTCCTGCTGTGTTGTGTTTTCTTTTTGCATGCAGGTAGAGATGGGCGGAGCCATTCAATTTGATGTCTTTCGCCTTGGCAGGCTGGACTCAGGTTATTTAGGCTGGCTCCTCATTCTGTCTCTCTCTCTTACCGTCATCATCTAGCCTTTTGGTTTGCTTTACCTCTTGTTTTTTCCCTTCACAACACCACACATACATTCAGCATTACATCCACCACTGACTTGCAGACTACAGATTCATTTATTATTTTTGCCTTTGTCTTAGTTTCAATCAAAACGTTGTTTAAATTACTGTAAATCTTGTGTGGTCTCTTTGTCTAGCTCACTGTGCCTGGGCTGTGACAAGTTACTGTAAGAGTATACTCAGTCGTTCCAGCCACTCAAAAAATATGTGTTGAGAGAAGTCCTCAAAATCGATGCAGCAAAGGTGATGATATCCTGACTTTTACTTCCTAGTATGTGTCAAGCTCCAAAAACATAGACATCCCATGATGCAACTCGATCGCATCTTTCATTAAATCCTACATGACTTGTAAACGCTCACGTATTTCAAACCAGTTTGTAGCGCCCTGATGACATCATTAGGGTTATTTTGGGAATTCCTTCTGGTATGCCTTCAGGAAAAGAGAGGAGTAAAAATCTATTTGTCACTAATGTTCATAATGTGTGTTATGTATATGTTATTCATGTATGTGTATGTGCTTACCAACAATATTACTGTTAATGTAATTAACCATAATGAAGTTTCCATTCATGAACTGAGCTGATTTAATTAATTGTACTATAACCATGGGAATTTTAGCTTAGAGGCTTGCCTGAGATAGCGTGACAATGATGACACCAATGCCTTGTGACGAATTATCACGCCAAAACACACACCCACCCAATCCTGCCAACTGAAACTGAAATACAGCACACACACAATGTTTAATTTCACAACATACAATTCATCGCTTCCTCCGCTATTATTTGTTGGGACTGTGTGATGAAGGAAGGAGGAGGTCATGACGGTTGAGATAGGATTCAGTTTCCAGTCTGACTGGTCTTCACGGACACTCCCCAAACTGAAGCAGAATAAAATAAACATCTGGTGAGTTGGATCATATGGATCGTATGGTAGATGATGAATTGGACTCTGCCCTCCAAGAAATCTTCTCCTGTATCTGGTTGGAGGATGGGGACAACTCTTTATCACTGCAGATATTTAAGAGCAGGGAAGTTGTAATTGCAGATTGCATTTTAAAACTGGAACTGAAGCTTTAAGAGGGACAATGCAGCTATTATTCTCCCCATAGTGCAAATGTTCATCCTCTTTTTCTGACATTAAAGAAATGGAAGCTTTCTAGTGAAGTCCTACAACCAGGTATATTGAGGTATAAGCTGTTCCAAGGAGTATGGGTTGGCCATTCCTGCGAGACATTTGTTGTCTTCGATGAAGAAAAAGACAATAACCATATACTGACATATTACTGATTATTTTGCTGCACTCGTAACAGGGAAGAGTCAGTGGACATGATGATTGAAGGGGAGGAGACACTTGTTCTATTCTATTCATCTTACCGTGATCACGCTGAGGTTGACGTCTTTAGGGTCCAGAGGGTAGGTGCTGGTGCACTGCAGAATAGTGAAGTTCTTGTTGTGCTCCTTCACTGTTTTGTAGACCTGACGCATTGTCTCCATGGACTGCATGCCACTGGAAATCACCATGGGACGACCTGATGCAGGCCGAACGGTACACAGCCAAAGATAGTAGGACTTGTACTTGATACAGTATGACTTGTGGCAGAGGATCACCCTGGACATATTTTATATTTTGCGTGTGTTATTCATAGAAAAAACAATTCTCATCACCATACTGTATAGGGTAACATATGATTGACAGCACAGGCTTGTAGTCATGCATTGCTCCCTTACTCTTCTGCATGTTGACTTTAAGACTCAACTCCACCCATGACTCCAGTGACACGTCATTGCTTCACTTTGTCTATAGAACATTAGTGAAGATACACTATATCATAAAATATATAATATTATATAATTTATAATATTACATAATATATAATGTTATATAGTATATATCATATATATTATTATTATATAGATAATATAAACAGGTCAAGAATTCATGGTTCCATCTGTTGCACCTGTGACCACACCCATTAGCAGGTGTGGTCAAAAATGAAATGCGTTGCACCAAAATCTGTAAACTATTTATCTTTCAATCTCAAAAGGGATGATAAATCCAAACTTTCCCAGGACATGTAAAGCCCTCGCAAAACCTCAAACTTCTTTTTTCTTCAACAACCTGTGAGGTCGTTTCAGGTAAGAGTCATTTGAGGTTACATGCTGCAGGGCCTCATACCTTTTTTGGCAGTTTTCTCCAAATAGGGGAAGTTATTTGCATCACAGGAAGCAACTTTGAAGAAAGGCACATCCAGCTCATGGAGGAACTCCACAGCCATCTATGGAAATCAAAATAATTGAGGCACAAATGTAAGTACTCTGCTGTTCAGTATTTCAATGTCTCACATGAAACAATTGCTGTGACAAGAGTATAGTACTGGGACATGTGCTGTATTGGTAATTCAGCTACGGTCTGAAACAAATAGAAACTATTTGTTAATAGAAAAATCTATAGGTTAAGAATTAATTTCAGAGACAGTTTTCCTGCATTCCAGTGAATCTTTGGAGTCATTTTTTTTTACTGAAATGTGGATACCTTTGAATTGAATATGGTTTTCTCCATTTCATGCTTTTATCACATTCACCACTGCTTAAAAGCAACACATTATGATTAAGATGGCTGTCATGCTTAGTTGAATCATTCTGCCAGAGGGGGAAGATCCCCAGATACCCTGGTTAGGTTTGGTCTCCTGATTTAGGCTATGATGTCTGGAGGTTGGCAAGTGTGCCGATCAACCATACTCATTCATCACTGACATTGATGGCTTTTCATCTACACATGCTTTAAAGCAGCTGAACTTTTTGAACAAAACTCCTGGGGTCTGAGGAGTGATGACCCCGACCCCTGGGTTGTGGAGTAAAATATTTTCTTTTACCTCGTCCATGCCAGAGGCTGTCAGGAAGATTTCAATTTCCGCCGCATATTTTTTCAGTTCCTTGTACTGCTCGTGGCTGAACTCCGAGTGATGCTTGTGGTTGCCATAAGTTACCCCCCAGGAGTGCTTTGAACTGTAGGGGCGCTCCAAGGCTTTCTTGCTAAATTTGTGCTCTAATTCACTTTTCTGGAATTTGGCACAATCAGCACCACAGTCCTGAGATGACAGAAGACGAGGAGCAGAGAAGAGAAGAGAGGAAAAGACAGGTTGTTAATTTTGACAGTACAAAGCAATATTTTTTAACAACTGAATCTTCTTTATAGGCACAGTTTTACCTTTGCCATCTTGATCATTTTCTTTGCTGTCTCAATGTCTCCCTGGTGGTTTTGCCCAATTTCAGCAATGATTAGGCACGGATGGGAGCCCCCCGATCATTTTACCGGGACACAGTTCAAACTGCAGAGACATTCAGTCAGGAGTCTCACAACTTGGCAGGTGAGAGATGTCAAACAAAATTAACTTCCTACAGATAAGCAAGCGAGTAGGACAATCTGAGTCAGGCGATGCCTTTTTAATAGACTATGGGACCCTGCCCATTTGCAGTGATGCAGGTTTCAGGTACAAGCAAACAGCGCATCCAGTCCGGATATTGAAGAGAAGATCCTGCATTATACTGAGAAAAAGGACTTTGATGTTTGATGTCTTTATAGTTGGGATGTTGTTCAGATATGATTCTAGTAAAGTTCTTGAATGAAATCTTTCATTAAAAGACCATAAATTGATGGATTAAAAGACTAAAATTATCTTAGTCATGAGACATTTTAAACCACACAAATGTGCTAATGTTTTGATAAGAACGATTTTCTACACTTTCAGTTTGGAGTTTGTATGTATCCAATAATTATGAGCAGCCACATCACTGTTATTGAAGATTGAAGACTTCACACGTCAGTCAGTGTGCCAAACGAATGACTGTGATGACTAGGTTTCCTTCACACCTTGTGTCGGAATGCAGCTATCCTGATGAGGTGAGGCTGCCTCCGTCTCTAGGTTTGGGTATCAAGAACTGGTTTCCGAGTTGGAACCGGTTCCAAATTTTCAAGATCCGTAGGTAGCCAAATATTAGCTTGTGTCATTTTCAAACTGAGGACATTTTCTACATCCCGGTTTGTATTTGGTTGCTCCTCCTTTTCCAAATAGGTTTTGGAAATGTATCAATATACAAATAATTGGAGCAGAGATAAAATACCAGAAGTGCAGAGAGTTCACTGCAGAGTATATATATGAATGCAATGCCTGCAGTAACTGGTCATGCCTAAGAAAGAGTGCATCTCTGCTTTCGTGTGGAGAAGGCACTGCAGACAGCGGCATAATTCTGTCTGCTGAGAGGAGGAGGTGACTCAAGGTTGACAGCTTTGCAAGCAATGCTCTGTGTTTTCTATCAGTCAAGCATTTCAGGAGGAGAATAGAGTCTGTTTACACGCCTCTATCAGATGAACAGGGTCAACAAGGTCTCTATTTAAGATCGAGATCTCTGGTCTATATTGTAGAAGTAATTAAATCAGGATGCAGTGGAATGAAAAAGAAATCCATCAACATCAGTCAAAATTGGAATTGCAGCTAGAACAATCGCATTCACAGCTTTCAGATGTTGAACAAAGAGCCTTTCTACAGGTCTTTTAGCTTTAGAGATATAAATGTGGGTCTATTGTTGACAAGAGGCAGAACACCTTGTTCTTGAAGAGAATGAACGGCAGGTTTTTTAATTGCTTCTTGAGGTAGATGATATCACTTAATGTGTGGCAAAACTACATTCGGTTTCAAAGTCACTTCATGTGGAAGAGGCCATAATGAACTCAATTTAGGATTAGGTGAGCTGGGTATTGCAGCCTAGTAGTCTACTTCTGTGTCTGCCTATTGTAACACGTTAGACTTGGGTGACATATGTACCTCAGTGTGTAAAAGTCATTCCTGACCCTACAGTCTGTAGCCCAATGTCCAGTTCTTCCACATCTACGACACTCACCTTTTCTCTCGTCTGTGTGTGTTTTCTCTGTGGAGTCCTTCTCTCTGCTGTCATCTGAGCCACTATGAGGAGAAGGGAAAGTTTCTTCCTCTCGTCTGAAACACACCGCTTTTCTTTAAGGCTTCAAGTTATGTCTGACCTGTGAAAATGTCTTTGTCTGCCAAGTTAAATGAGTTAAATGAAATTTTAAAGATAATCTCAACATTAGGCAATCAGCAATTCATTAGTTTGTACTGCACATCAAGTTAACCATATTTAGCTCACGATTTCTCTCTTTCTGTGTATTTCAAAAAAGCAATTTTGAGTTGAACATCCACTGAAAGTTTGTATGTCACTTTTGGCAAAATAAATAAACTTACTGCACTAACCCGTGATTGTTCTCACCCTGACCATTCATTCCTTGCAGACAGAGAGCTCAACTATTGCCAATGAGCTACAGCTTTTAGATTTACAATTGACCCAAATATTCAGTTGAAGAATGACAGAACGACAACTTTCATTCACTTTTTACTGATATTGAAATCAAATGGACAATGAGCACACATGGTCAAGCAACAGCTGGCTAATATCTAGTTCTCTTTAAAACCACAACTGTCTAATTTCAGTGACATAAACGTTTTATATACTGTATATATAATGCCTTCTGTATATGTACATAGGTACACGCATAGAGTACATACACACACTGTTGAGGTTTACACACACATACAAACGGGTCACATTTATTGTAATGACTGGACTTTGTTCAGTTCCTGACTGGAGAGGGGAAGAGGCTTTTCAAAAGGAAATGCATAGATTGGAAAATTTAAACACAATGTGCCACAAGCAGGCTCTACACACACAGTTCAAAGTACACACACTGAATTTAGAGTTTTGTCTTAAGAGTTTGGTCCTTAAAAAAACGAAGAAAAATTCTGAAGATACTTTTTTGTAAGGATGGGAAAACATGAGGTGATGTGCTAGAGGGCAAAAGTTGAATAAAACCATTTAACATCAATCAACGCTCGTTCAGGAGGATTCATAAGATGGACAGGTTAAGAGTTCAGCATTATGGGAATGATATTGTATATGGGCCATGTGAAGCAGGTTGTAGTGTAGCCGTAGGCCCAAACAAACATCAACCCTTCCCTTTTAGTATCCAAACTCACCACCCTTAAACAAGTGTTACGCAATACCACAGACCATGAGACCTGGTGTCAACCTAATGGGCCTTCATCTCAGTGTATTAAACAACGAGGAAGAGGAATTAGGAAGAGGAAGGTCTTGATTGGTCTGTGGAAGAGGTCACACAGATGAAAACCTTTCAGGGGGCAGAAAATGGTGAGCTGGTGCTTCAAGGCTAATCTCTACAGCCCTGCCAGGAGGAGATAGATGAGGGTAGGACCACTGGCTATATCCTTCCACAGGGCTGTGCATGGCATACAGATATGGACAGAAGGGGTGCAAGTCCCCTTGTCTTCAGAATACAGATGGTGGGACATCGGTAGTTGGGTTGGTTGGTGTGTGATGAGAGAGGATGATATGGAATGACACCCTGAGCAGGCTCGGCTGCCTAGCGGACTAGCGGGGACTGCTTCAGGGAGATGAGGACGGAGCGCATGCGAGACACGTCTTTGGCCTGCTTGCTGGACTTGGGGTTGAAGTCGCAGAGACGAGCCACCCGCTCCCACTCCGTGCCAGGGTTGTTCTCATCCAGATCTGAAATCATGGCCTCCTCAGCCGCCCTACACGCAACAGGGAAGAGGAGAAGGAGAGGACACGGAACAGAAAACAAATCAGTTGAGGAAGAGGTGAGATATACCAAAGTACACGTACAGCCCTGAGAAAGTCCTCTGCTGATCACCAACATACACAAGTACATACAAGTTCTGGTGGAAAACTCAGTCGTGCCTCTTGGGCTCCACAGTGTTGACTCTGGCACGACTGATACATTCGTCAGATTCAATCCAAGATAAAATGTTAGTCATTAGGTGTATTGATGTGACTTATACTCCATAGATTATGGGAGTATTTCTCAAATCTTAACAAGTCTTTCTGGGGTTTTTTTTGTTTTTCTTTCCCTTTTTTGACTCAGTGGGACTTGGTTCAGCAGAGTCTACCTCAGGGCAGGACAGTCCAATCACTACACAGAAATGGACATCCATCTGTCTTTCAGCCCACAAAGAGAAACAAGCTACAACGGTTTCATTACCTGTGGCATGCCCCCAACTCTGCTTACACATTACAGTACAGTCAACTGTATTTTCGCCTCTCCACAACAGTAAAGGGAGGTACGTATAAAACACTGATGAGAAATCCAAAGAAAAACAAACAAACAAACCAAAGCTAAACAAAGTAATTGTAAGGTCTGATAAGCATTTTTGGTTGGTTAAAAATGCAGTTCTGTACAGAACTGGGGGAGGGGAGTTTGCCCACACCCTACACTTCAACTTGCCCTGTTGTTGCATATTTACAACGTTCTCTTTACTCGGCAAGACCCAAGTATAGGGATGATGAGCTCATCTATATACTTGTCCTTGATTAACAAAAAGGAACAATAATGGCAAGTTCTGTTTTTTTAACCAAGCCCAAAAGAAGTGGAAGCACTGCTGGGCCTTAGCCATGCATTGTGCTGCGGCTGAAAAGCAGGCTATTTGGAGGTGTGGCAAAGAATGTGCTTAACTTTGACTTCATGTGTCATAATTGTGGAAGTGATCAATTCATGTCTTCTTGGTGAAGGGTGAGGTGTTTTTAAGCCATAAAAAGAAATAGTGGACTTTTACACTACAGGGCTTACTTCATAACATTTGAAGTTAAAACACAAAAGTGAAAAAAAGAAGAAAAGACAAAACGTAAAAACTGAAAATGGATCAGTGCCACTCTCACAAGACATTTTGAGATGCAAGCCACAGATTATGGCTAAACAAATGTAAGCCCTCATCACACCCCACCCACAAACAGTAATACGTCCACTGCCATGATACTTTTCTAGTTACAAGGATCTTTTTCTAAACTCCACCCAACCTGCAAGCAGCTACTACCTACAACACAGTACACAAAGCAAAATGGGGATGAGAAGCCAATGAACATTCACTGTCACAACCAACTACAAATACACAAAGGGACTAGAAGGACCACAACATCACAGAAGGGACAATATAACAAACCTCTATCTAGGCAGTGGATCTAACTGTTGGGATAGTAAACTTGGTATCTGTGCACCATATAGTTATCTACAACACACACACACACACACACACACACACACAGAACTGCATCTATCCCCTGTCAAAAATATAAAGTATTTGGAGGTTCTGTGGTTTTGTATTTTTACTTAACTGGTCTAGGCGGTAGCAAGGATGGTTAATGTGTGTGCTTTAAGGTGCATAGGAAAAGAAAACAGGGAGAAACAGTTTCACAAGTCAGAATTTAGAAGAGAGAGAGAAAGAGGGGAGGGGACGAAATGAAAGACAACAAAAATGAGCTAAATGCAGATGTTGAAAGCCAGCATGCAAAAGCGACATTTTTTCATTTCATTTTTTTTCCGTCAAAAGTGTTCGACAAAATAATTAGTGTGCAGCCTTTGGTTTGGTGACGTTTTCTCTGGAAATACTGCCTTGAGCCATATTTCTGCCAGTTACACACACACGGACAATATAGTCAGGGGTCTCATTTATAAAACTGTGTTCATTATTTTCCAGTGAGTTACATCAAACCACGAGCACATCATCTCATCTATAAAAATGTCCAAAAGCTCCCACTGTCTCCAAATCTTTATAGGCATTGTTCAGATTGTTCATACGCTTTTAACATTTTTTAATTCCCAACGTTTGTGTGGGAAGTGGTATTCACATCATTCAAGCCCATTTGTTCTTCCTGAATGCTTATAAATGAGGCCAGTGGAGTCCCCGTCACAGACTCCCTCCAACAAGATGAGGAAGTGGTGATATTCAGAGTCATTCTACACCATCACTGCTGAGGATGAAAAGCAATTTGTTCTTCAGTATTGGGTCAATCCCACATATAAGCTAACAATATGCTGCATTAAGGTGTGCACATTAAAAAAAAAAGACTATTGAAAAACACCATCAAATTATTTCCCTAATGCATTTTACCACAGGGGAATGACAAACATGAACATGCATACATTAATATTAAGCTACAAATGGAAACACACAATGGAAATGTAATGCCAATTTTTAAAAGGAGAACATCTTAATGACCAACCTAATGAAAGAACGACCACAAATAAAGATTTTACAAGGGAAGCTATTCTCAAACTTTCTCTCAGGTTTACATTACAAGTATATTTTTTAAAATAATAATTGATGAGATGTTTTACACTGCTACGGGCTGGTCTCTCCTCTTAACCTTGAAAACCAATGCTGACTGATAAGAAGAAGAAAAAAACGTGTACACCACAATGCAGGCTAATGGGCACTCCCAAGTAATTTGATAGCAAAACCAAAGGCTGCACAGCTCAGGCTATTGGATAGCTAGCTGGGCAAATTAGCACGTCATCCTGTAGGACAGCAGCAGCTACAGAGCAGCTAACATTCTAATAAAGCACGAACACAGTACAGTTTGAAGCAGTTGTGTAACCATGATATGACCAGTGATGTCAATACAATCTTTGCTGTGCATTTTATTCAGCACCAATAAGGAGGAGAGTGACGGTGGGGGCAGTGAGTGCTGGACTCAATATCTCAACTCAGGATGCCTGCTAAATGCTATCTGGAAATTAATTGAAGAACCAAAATGATGGAAACAAAGCTGGAGAATTGTATTTCTGAAGTAGTGATTAATACCCTACAACTATCAATGACCTTTTAGCAACCTATAAAAAGATTATAAAATATCCCCAAAGGCAAAACAAGTTGTCAACTGGAGTTTCTGAATGCTACAAATATCTTGGGTCTAATTATATGGTTAGGGAATCGGCTGGCAATATGGGAAGTCAGGGTGGGTACTTAGGAGGTTTGACTTGTAGAGATTCAGAGGAAGGAACCACCACCAAGAACAATGTCAACTCTGCACAATTGTGCAGTGAAATCATATCGTATTTCATGAACAACACTCAAGAAGAAAAAAAAGTAAAGTTTAGGCGATCCTGACACAAACACCCAAGTCCAATTATACACACACACAATTGCTTCAAACAAATCTATAAGCATCCTGCTCCTAATTAATATCTGGTAGATTCATTTGGGGGAAATCACATTTATAAAAAAGGTGTTAAGTGGAAACAAAACACTTCCTGTAAGAGTTCATACAATTAATGTAAGCAAGTGTTAATTGTTAGAAACTTATATAATGTATTAGCAAAATGTTTTGCTGAAATGACTTGAAGAGAAATGACTAAGTAAACACTGGACAAATCAACATAGGCACAGTTAAGAAAGAATTAATTTGATTTCCATGACTGAGGAGTTTGGTGGTGTGCATGTAGTGGCATGCAGTCATTCTCTTAACTGAAATATCCTGACAGGCGTCCACTCACAGATGACATGCAGACATATGGGGGGGGGGGGGGGGGGGGGGGGTATTACTGCAGTTTCTATTTGAAAAAGGAAAAAAACTACATGCTAGACGACAAGTGTAACAACTAGAAATCCAAATAGTTAAAAATGAAAAACGAAAGATGGCAAAAACATGGCAACAAAAGGTAACTAATGAGATGAATATGATGTCAATGGTTGGATGCTGGGAGTTGATGACAATGGAGAAAAAAACTAAGCAAAAAATAAAAATAAAAGGGAGGATGTTAGTTGGAGCAACATACACATAACCAATGAGCTCAGAGAAGGGCTGCTTGTAGAAGTCTTCATCCAGCACCCTGGACAAACATCCGCCCAAACGACAGAGCAGCAAGAAGGCAGGAGAGAAGAGAGACAGCGATAAAAGGGAGAAGAGGATGGAAACACAAGCATTACAGGTTACCACACAATAATACGCTAAGGCATATAATCAAAGGCTCAGGTTTATGGAAGGACTTCTAAATGCAGCATCAGGGGGGTTTTCAAAGGCTCAGGGAGGCTCTGGGCTGATTGTGTCCGCCCCCTGAAATCTTTAATTACACGGCTCTGGTGGTCCGCCAGACAGCACCAGCTCTTCACATTTCAAACTAATTTCATGTGAGAGAGTGACTTCAAAACTTCAGGGCAATTAGTAAATTAATTGAATCATCAATATATGTTGTAACTATAAGCTACAATAATGAATATCAATTGAGGATACCAAAGATATTTGGCAATGACAGCTTCTCTGATGTGAGGACTCATTTGCTTATCTTTGGTTCATATTATTATATAAATAATTTTAAGCAATTTTGATCCACGTTCAATTTTAATATACCGATCTGATCTTTGGTAAATTAGGGGATAGGTAGCCGTCTTTTCCATACATTTTACTGTACAGCAAGTGATTATTTGATTAGTCTGGAAAAGAAGAAATAGATTAATAATGTAAATATTTGTTAGTTGCAGGCCTAAGTCTTGGTGCAAAATTGGCACCACACATACATTCATAAGTAAGTTATTTACTTTTACCAGACAAAGACCATACGTATGAAAAAGGTTAGACACTAGTAACACTTTTTCCAACAAACACAGGGTTGCCAGATGAGTAGGGAGTCATGGCTGCAGGTAGTTTATTATTAATAGGGCAGCAGGGCTGCATTACAGTGCAGGAGAAACTGAGACAATTCAATACCTGGTGGCTAGTGGAAGACACAAATATGCCAGCCACGCGGCATATTATACATCCTTAAATAGTAGTACATGTTGAACAACCATATGAGAAAACAACACACCAGTTTTTATTGTGTTGTTATCATATGATCAGATGTGTCAATTAATAAAAGTATTTTATTTTTTATAGATTTGTAAAAACATTCTTAAAATGACATTACTTCTCTTGAGCCACTGCGCAACACTAAAAATAACACTTCACAGCTAAGTGGAGGAGCCCTGTGGATTGTCTCTCACACTCAGAAGTCAGTAGGCTGAATGCTGCTAAAGCAGCAAGTCAGCCTATTGTCAGGAGATCTGACAACTTTAGCTCAATCTGGTACACAGAAATCTAAGACAATATAAACACAATACAGTAGTTGCCTTGGACATTCATGGATACATCCAATGTACAGTAAGATCCAACTTAAGCTGTTAAATAAACTTTAATCTAGAGGTTTTAAGATATTTAAACTGAACAGTTGGTAAACAGGATAGTAAAGAGGGCTGTGTGCTGAAAAACAACATAACTGAAACAGCTGTGGCACAGTAGTATTTGTTGCAAGGCTATTGTAGAGTGTGTATCAAAGCATCAGATGCTACAATATTGCCATGAATATAATCATGCTCATCTACTGTAGCATCTCAGTAGCCCCCTAAAGAAAAAGGCTTCAATTCACATTATTGTCACTATGTGTGAACAAATGAACGTGGATCAGTTTCTTTTCCTGCTGGAGAGCCTACACGCTGAGTCAAACCTTAGTATTCGGTTATTTTTCCACCTGTGGCTGAATCCAAGACTGCTGCTATTGTTTAACTGTTAATACCTTTAACTATTCAAACTTTTTCCAAGATAATGGGGTTGTTGTGAATCCTCCATATCATCAGCTTGACTTTTTTTTTTTTAATACAGAAACATAAATGTGTTCATATTCATGGTTATAACAGCCCTCCCTCATTTCCATTGTTCCTTGTGTCCTGTTTCTACCCTGCTATGAAGCCAGTACCTGTTATTGGTTTTGGTTTTCTCCAACTGCTCGTTCTGCCTGGCGTGCCACTCTTCCAGCTCCACCTTGGCTTTCTCCTTCCACTCTGACTCCTGCTTGCGAGAGTTATCATCTGGGGAGAGAGATGAGCGAGGAGAGCAACGATTCAGTGAAGAGGCAGATGGGAAGGTAAACACAACAGCGGGAGACCCTTATAAAAAAATCCTCTGGTCTGTGCTTACCTAGCAACTCCAGCCTCTCTTTTTGCTCCTCTCTCCACTTGCGTAGGCTTTCAGGTTCGGCCTGCAGCCGGTCTGCGTTGGAAATTGCTGCATAGGCATCTGACGGGCCGTTGCTTTCCTGAGAAGAGGGAGGGGATGACAGGCAGAGATAATTGTGTTCCTTCATAAAAAAAAAAAACATTTTATGGTGATGAAACATCCAGTCTCACAGAGACTCTCCAGAATTATTCATCTTTCCAAATATAATCTAAAAGTTGAAAGTACATTTGGAATCAACTATTGCAGCCAGATTCCAATATGCATATAGTATATCTGCTCTTAAAAGTTAGCAGTATGCTGTTTGAGAGGCTTTATTAAAACCAAATGTGGCCCACTTTGAGTTTTAACAGCTTAGCTTCTCTCACTGCCAGAAAGAAGCCCTGACAGTGCAAAAGGCAGCAATGTTGCAATGGCAGTACAGGAAAAGGAAGTTGGAGCGGATCTATGGCCGGATTTTCAAACCTCTGCAGTAAGCACTGAAATCACAGTGCAAGTTTTTATAATCTCAATAATTCGCTCAAAGGACCCTTTATTATAATTTTGGTCATATATTTTGCAGTTGCTGACATCTGGGAACATGGCAACATAGCTAAAATGAATACTCTGGCAAGTACAATGTTTTCATAACTGACAGAAATGAGTGCAAAAGTTATGAAAATAAGTAATTAGTAAAAAATAGAACTATTCTTTAAGCATCAAACTGACAGCAGGCAGGGTCAATAACTACAATATGAGACTTTTTCACATGGCAATGTAAAGGTTTTTCTTCACCACAGAATTGTGGAAACAAAGTCCACTTTAGCAGCATAGTTTGGCCATTTACCAAAATAATAACATCAGTGTCCTGACAACAATCCTCTGTGGAGTCAGCAGAGACAAAATTGATAGGCAGCAAGCAAAAGCTCTACTTTAGAGTTCAAAAGATGTTTGGTTTGGACAGTGTGCCCACTAATAGGCTGTCAAAGCCCCCCTATTCACACACAAAATCCACAGGAGCAAATATGAGAACAGAGGAATTTGACAATTTCAGAGCAAAATGGTTAACAAAAACAATGTGAGGAAGTATTACCCCATGAAGCTCTCCGTTGACAGCACCATCTACAAACATACAAAGAAACAGCTGTCAGAAATCAAGCAGACAAATAAAAAAAGACACTTCTTTATTCATAAAAGGACAACGCATAGTAGAAGACATGATTGAAATATGTCTGGGAACAAAACAACAAAAACTGTATACTGACAAGACCATGGCTAACTGAGAAGCTGTTACTCTTGCTGAATCCTCAAGATGTCCATACACACGGCATGATGTGATATGTCAGCACTTCTGACCAACTACAATTGCTAAACCACGACGAAGCTACAGCTTCGAGGAAATGAGGCAGTCTTGGGCAAAGGTCATTTAGCTCCATCAATTTCCCCTTGTGGCTGTAAGGTTAGCTGGCAAACACAGATGTAGCAACATGTCGCACTGCCAGCAAGTAGTAAAGCCTGATAGGAAGCAATGAATGGCGGTAACGTTAGCTAGAGCTGCTGCTATTGCACAGTTTCATTCAATTTAGAAACGCCAGCGGAAGCTTGGATCGTCACATAACAAAGATTCACTTATCATTCAGTTTTCCTTTTACGTGTTCATTTGTCAATTAGACAACGGTGACACGGGTTAATGTCGTCAGCTAAGCCCACTTGGCTAATTTGTTAGCTCAGCTAACGTTAGCAAGCTGACTAAAAGAGTATCAGCTTCAGTGTACATTTAGGACCACATTACGGTTTAACGGAACAGTTAACGTTTAACAACATAGCTCACACACACGCTTAATATTAGCAACTAGACAGACAATGTTAACGGTGAACGGAGACAAACTGTCTCTGCATGACCACAGTAGTCACCGAACATTACCGTTGGAGTCTCCCAGCGACGAGGGGACCTCTCCACCGTCCAGGATGCTGAAGCCTTCGTCGTTTTCAATCCCTGCGATTTCGCTCTCCTGCTGGGCCAAGAACGCGGCGGCGGGGTCCTCTTCCGAGCCGATACCGTTTCCAGCAGCGGGCGCGTTGAGCATGTCAAAATCGTCCATGTTGAGGGAGGATAACTTTGAGACACGACAGCAGGTGTAGCGGTTGACCGAAACCGATTAGCTCCACGGGAAGAAGGACAACACAAAAAACACGTAAAAGCTAGCGAAGCGGAAACGGCTGAATAACCAATCACAAACCAGGATGGCTGACTGATAGTACAGCGCACCAATCGTAAAACAGCAACGTCAAAATAGAACCAATCACATCTGTAAACCCTCCTCCATACGGGTCCCATGACCTGCTACGCTCTATCAGCTGTGAGACAAATCCGCAGTCTGCGATTAGATATGTCATTGTTAGACCATTATTCTGTTATTATTTAAAGATATGCTGTTATTAGTTATTAAACTAAAATGCATATGCATATATATATATATATGCACACACATACTTTTTGCCTTTGTCTTTTTTTTGATCCCATCAGATCATAGAACCTTGTTCCACTTTGCCACATGCCCTCTGTCAAACTGCAGCTGAGTTTTTGGCTTTCTCTTTGCCACTCTGCTATAAAGCTGGTGAAGCACCAAGGCAACATGTGTTGTATCCAGCCCAAGCATAATGTCATGATGGTTCATTATTAACAGCTCTGACGGTCTCAAAGGGATCAGGTGACAAGCAAGCACTCACTTGACACAAGGTATGCAGCTGGGAGCAAATATATTGGCTTTAAAACATCAGAATAATATCAGTGTGATTCACCAAACACTGTTAGAGAGACTCTCAAAGCTAGAACTTACCACAATTCATCACCATCAAAATAACTGAACAAGTGAGGAACATAACTGAATATGGCTGCACAGACTGACTCACAGGGAACAAATAATAATATATTACATAACGAGTAAGTGGTGCTATACTGAATGGACCGGACTGACAATAGACTGACTTTAACATTTAGCTACAGGGACTGTAGTGGAAGATTCAGATACTGTACCTCTGTTGGAGCTCCAATCTGTTACTAATATGGGATATGAAGTGCAGAAATCAGCAGGGTTATAAAGGGTGGACATGGTTCCTAAGTAAGAGTCCCATTTACAGAACCTTTCCTATAAACAATGTTGTGTGATTGACTATTCAGTTTAAATATCCAGGAGACTCGCAGTAAAATTTACAACAGGAAAACAGCTCAGTCAACTTATTTACTGCTGCTCCAATTTCAGATTTGTCTTTCCATTCTTTTACATGAAACCTCTTTTTTAAAACTACAGGACTGTGTAAAAGAGATTTCCGTTTTGCTGTGCACTGTAAGAGTTGCACCTTTTCTCTGTAGACATCAAACTAAGAAGCTGCACAAACACCCAAAGAGGGCAATTTGTACTCTACAACATCTAGAACATCCATATCTTCCTCGCTTGACTTAAATAAAAAGTCTATTTCTTGTGTATACCCAAAACAAGACAGTGTGTTTATTTGAACACAAACCAATAAAATGACAAATAAATTCAGCATGTAATGTACAATACAGTATGTAATAGTACATACAAACCATGTAAATATCTTTTGAGATAAAATATATCTTCGGAAGGCATGAAGAAAACTTCAAAATCAGTTCAAATCTTCATAAGGTCTGTGGTAATTAAATGTAAAAGAACTTTACCTGATTCAGGCAAAAGATCGCCCCTCAGGCCCATGCTGAAGGCAGAAACTGCTTTAGCTTCATAGCTGCTAAATATTTCATTGATATTAGCCAGGTTAGTATTTCAACTGATTTTTCACTATTTATTACCCCTAAACCCTTCAAGACCACCAACTACAATAACCATCATATTAAAACACTTACTTATTACATATTATTCCAACACCTTAAATAATTAAATTTATAACTAAACATGGAATTGTAACATAATAACTTCAGTTACCCTTATCTCAAAAATAGATAAAAATTGAGAATGAAAACTCCATAAGATTCATAGAAAAGTGAGACGGCAAGCAATTGGGGAGAATTGACACAAAGCTACAGGAGAATGTTTCAGCAATATTTTGGTCACATCTCAAACAGGCTTTCTATAATGAGACTTTTCCATCGACCCACATTACATTACAAGTAGAGTGAGTGAGTTCTACCACGTGTGGGTCATTTTGGCTTAAAGATGGCTTTGCTGTTCAATCAAAAGCTGATGCTTTATTGCTCAAATGAGCTCTGGGGCTTTAATATCCCATGAATATATCCCAGATAAGAAAGTGGTGGGATGTCTTGTACTCTAGCCTTCAATATTTATCTTCTAGATATGCTTATGTATCTATCTGGGCAGTACAGGTCATACTTTCAGTTTTGCAGTCCTCTTGTTGGTAGCAGTCCTTAGTAAATCAGGACTATATCCTTCAATATATCCTTCTGGTTGCGTAGTCTAACACCATGCTAGCAGCTCCAAGTAAAGCAGGTTCCTCCAGGTCTGATGAGACGACCTTGATGCTCTGGGCAGAAAACAGGGCTCTCTCAGAGATGACATGTTGCACTGGGGCCTGGTAGTAAGAGGCCAAGACTCCAGACAGAATCACCAGCGACGGGTTCACTATGTGGAGGATGTTAATGATGCCCACACCTAGTGCTGTGGAGGCTGGAATTGAAAAATGAAAAAAATATAGATAGAAATTATTCTCTTACAATGAAATAAAACACATTGTGCTCTTTAACAGGGGGAGAGTGTGTGTGTGTGTGTGTGTGTTTGCTTTATGCTCTGACCCCTGTTCAGGACAGCGTCTGCTTTGGAGTTCCCCAGTCTGGCTGCGTTGATCAGGTGGACAGCAGTGATTGGCTCCATGAGCTTCATATCCATCCCCTCCACCTTCAGTAGCTCCTCTGAGAGACACACCAACACACAGGTCAGACATTTGTGTGTAAATGATGAATGACGTATGAAGCCCTTTGAGACATGTGGTAAGGAGCTATCATTTAATTCACTTTTCTTCATCCAGCTAGATTTCAAGCCAAGTTAAATTCTAAAACCACTTCAATAATAAGTGTAATAATAAAAGAAGGGATTTCTTCTTTAAAGTTCAAAAAAGGATATGTGGACATTTTTGGGCGAACCATTCCTTTATGTACACATAATGCAAAAAGGTGAACAAAGCTAAAAGTTGTTTTCAAGGTTTACACACACCATGTTTAGAAGACACATCTTTTTAAGCCACTCTCTTGAATTGTATGGATGTAATTGAGTCTCAGCACATTCCTTCCTTCATACACATGAAAACACTCACCGTCGTTCAGCCTTTTGGCCTCTCTCTGCAGGGCCATGCCGGACGCGTAGGCCTCTATGCATCCTCTGCTGCCGCATGAACACTCTGGGCCTTCTAATGAAACCATGATGTGACCCAGCTCTGCAGCGCAATAGGTACTGCCGTGGACCAGCTCATTCTGATGGATAATCCCTCCTCCAATACCTACACAGAGTTAAGATTACTTACTTCCTTCCTTCCTCAGATTGTCAGTGCAATTAAGCAACTGATTTGAGTAATTAAAGGAAGACAGTACAATCAGCTTATCAATTAGTTGCCCTTTTCTTCCAAAACAGAGTTGCTTATTTCTTCAACAACTAGAATTATGACTATTTAATTTAATGTAATTGCTTCTACCAACCCTGCTTACCCTGATAATGAATGATCAAATGAATGAAATCCTGACTTCTCACCTGTTCCTGTGATGACAGTGACAAAGCTCTCCACTCCCTTGCCATGACCAAACTTCTTCTCAGCCAATGCAGCACAGTTGCCATCATTGTCGACCCAGACGGGTAGGTGCAGGGCGTCGGAGATGGGTGTTCTCAGGTCCACTGAGGACCACTCCTGGATCAGCTTTGTGGAGTGTAGCACCACACCTTCTTGTGGGTTTACACGCCCGCCCGTAGACACTCCTAGGATGTAGAGGAAGAGCTATTAGATGATAGTTTTATAATTTGTCAGCATCATAACGGTTTTTCATTAAGGAACGCGAGTGTGTGTTGTTTCATACCAACACCGAGTATTCTACAGTTGACGCAGACGGCATCCCGCATGGCATCTGCACACATCTTTAAAAGGAGCTGCATCCTGGCCTCGAAGGTCTTTGGATTGGGCTGAGTATACTTCTTTACTATGTTACCCTGGACAGAGAGGGAGGTAGTGGAGGGAGGAGAGAGACAGTGTGGTTGTGATGAAAGAAAAGGGAAGAATAGCAAAAGTGAAGAGAGTATGTCGCAGGTTTGAAAGCATTTCATTCTGAAAACAGAAAATGCCTTCATAATGCCAAAGTGAAACAAATATCTTCATGAGCAGTGGCACCTAGCATCATGATAAAAACGTCAAAAGGATTACAGAGTCTACGCAGCCTACCCTCATGCAGACGATAGCCACTCTGAGGTTGGTCCCTCCCAGGTCAACAGCCAGAGCGCTCTGTGTCTCCAGGATGTGATCGATGTCCTGGGAGATGGAGTCTTTCACCGGGGGGAAACAGAAAGTCTTCTGGAGGGGCTCATCCAGGTCAATAGTGAGTAAAAACTTGAGAATACGAGGCACTGCGTTGCCGTCACCATAAATCTTAGAGCTGTTGGGGAACAGAAAAACACCTATCATTCATCTACTAAAAATGCTAATTTTTTGGGCATTTGTAATGTAATGAAAGAGCTCTGGACTTCGTTAACACTAGTCCTGGTACAATAATAACTTTGTCCAATAATCAGGTTGGTAATGCAGAGCTGTGCCTGATTCTGTTGACAGAAATCATACAACTTTTTAGTCTTGCAAATAACTCAATGGTCTGCAGAGCAAAGCAGGAACAACAGTTTCTTTGTGCCAACTGAAAGAGGCAACTGAAAGAGGCACACCTTGATAAACCTGTCGAACAGCAATTTTGACTGGGACAGTGGACTTAGTGATGGAAAAGGCAGTCACAGGCTCATTGGAAGAGGGCTCAGGAAGTAAAATGACATGTAAAGTGGAAAGTTGGGACAGGAATTGGATGAAAACATTAACTAGCGAATTAACTCAACTTTGCATTTTACTTTTTGTTATAACTTGTAAACTTAGATTAGAGAATCAATGCAAGAAAGAAGAAGAAAGAAAAAAGGAGAAGAATTTACAAGAGAGTGTCTGTCAAGTGAGACAGACAGGCAGTACATGGGTCATACCAGGGGTATCTCTTTCCAAACTGCAGCTCCAGAGCATGGTAGATCTTATTCTGAGTGTCGGCGTCTCTGACATGTAGAACATTTTCACCTGGCAGAGAGGGAAATGTCAGATAAACAACCTGAGGCAGATTCATTTAACAGAATAATGTTTGCTT
Source organism: Enoplosus armatus (assembly GCF_043641665.1). Classification (NCBI taxonomy): domain Eukaryota; kingdom Metazoa; phylum Chordata; class Actinopteri; order Centrarchiformes; family Enoplosidae; genus Enoplosus; species Enoplosus armatus. Next base: position 736,617 of record NC_092181.1, on the reverse strand, counting down.
TGGATTGCTAATTTGAAGAAACTGATGACAAACTGCCTTTAAGGAAGACTGAAGACATTCATCTCCTTCCTGGCAGTTCTGCATTACAAATTCTAAAACTTTTGCTCTTAATTCCCAGTGGTAGTGGTCGAGCATGCATACTGAAATTTGCAAGTGTAGAAACGATCATTTAGTTTAAAAGAACCAATGTTATCAATAGACATTTAGTAAAGTTTAAAACAAGCTCTGTAACCAAACGTATGAATAACTTTTGCAGAGCTGCATCTTACTTCAGCCCATGTGATGCTCCATTAGTGATTTAATCCATCTCTTAAACTTCCTATAATCTTGTTTTCCGTCATACCTACCCGTTTCTCTGCCAGTTTGCCTTGTACCCAGGTTAATAACAGGCGTGCCGAAGGCCCCGGCCTCTCGTACCCCACAGCTGCTGTTTCCGATCATGCAGCCGGCGTGGCACACCAGCTGGATGAACTGCTCAAACGGAATGTGCTTCACTGCCCGGAAGTTGGGGTGCTGCTCGATGCCCTTCTTTCGCATCACACGCACCATCTCCTTACTTCCTGTTTGCATATGAAAGGATGGGGTCAAGCCACACAGATGCATTTATTAATTCCATTTAAAAAATCTCCAATTCAAAAAAGCCTTCATCCTTGTGATGCTAGTTTTACTTTGACAAAACACTAACATATAGAGGAAAACATAGCATGGAAAAACAAGAAGGAACTAAAGGGACCAGGAAGCGAAACTAACCGGCATCTATGTTAGGGAAGAGGATGAGGGTCTTTTTGTTGAAGGAGAGCAGGGCATCCAGCATCAACCCATAGATCTTAATGGATTGCTGGATGTCAGTGGTAACTGGGTGCTGCAAAGCCACTATGTAGTCACAGTCCTGCACCTTGTCACCTGCAACATGAATAAGCACCCTGAACATGACATACAAACACACTCCCATGTCTCGCACTATATATTTCTGTCCCATGACTGTGTTCCCCACGTACCCAGCCAGCTCTTGATAATATCCATGTAGTCCTCTCTGTGATGAGTTGACAGCAGCTTGTCATATGAAGGGCAGCCAGCCAACAGGATGCGAGAGTGGTCCTCACACATGGCGATGAGGTGCTGCTCTGCTATGCGTGTGCAGCAGGCGTGGTAATGGGCCAGTTTACTGATGGCGTGGCGTATTGAGTCATCAATTGTACCACTCACCTGGCAAATGGAGCGAAGGAGGGAAGAGACGTTATGATGTTATTTGTCATTTGGTAACAATTACTATGAACTTCTGGCATACCAGAAAGCCGTACACACAGGTGCATCAGATAAAAAACTCTGACTGTAAAAGAAGCACTCAATCATTTGTCATTTAATGTATGTTTTATGGAATCATGGATATGTTATGCACTATGTTTGCTTCCATTATTGTATTCTGTGAGTTTTAAAAATGTAAAAAGGTAAGAAAAGACATTACCACATACACTGTAAAAAGTGCAAAAGTAAACATACTCTCTGTGCAGTGCGACAAAATTTATGATTAAATTAACACAGTCACAGTCAAACTTGATCTGTCTCCTCACCTCTCCTCCCTCCAGGTGAAGTATTCGAATGTTCATCAGTGCGGCGGCAGTTGCTAGAGCCAGCGCGTCAAAACGGTCACCATGGACGACCAAGACGTCAGGGCGCAGCCTCTGTAGCACATCGGGGAGTTTCACAAGCGCCAGCCCAACACTTTCCACCATAGCTGCCTCATCCTCTCCTCTCACAATCGTGTGGAGCTTGGAACCGATGTCAAAGTCGTCCTGCTCGATCATACGAAAGGTGTTCCTACAGAGCGGGAGGTAGGTGGAAAAAAAAATCATAATGAATGCAGGTCTAAACCCAACTGAAAGCCTGTGGGCGGTTATGGACTGTTTGTGTTAGCTAGTGCATAGTAATCTATACACTACTTCATCGTTTGGCCAACAAGCTTTTTAGAAAGTTGCTTTTGTGCCTGTTGGTCTTACCCGTAGTCATCAATGAGATGTGAGCCAAGCACCACGACTTCCAGGTCAAACTCGTCAGGGTGGGATTTGATCCCAAACATGATGGGGGCCAGCTTGGAGTAGTCCGCCCTGTTGCATGTCGCCACACACACCCTCAACCTCCTCTCACACTACACCAAATGAAGGTGTAACCGCCACACACACAAGCACACACAGAGACCAATAGCTGATTTGAATTTCGTTTACACAACACACAGAAACATTCCCCTCTCTCCACTAGATGCCTGATACATTCAATTCCTCCAATACAAATGACGAAAAATAATAATGTTATCACAATAATAATAATAATACATGATTGTAATACTGGGTCTGAAGGAATATATCCATCTACACACAACCCTTTAATTACAGAAAAAGGCTTCATATATGTATTTCAGCTTCAACAACTAGAGAATGATAGTGTAAACTTTCATATGGAGACGAAGTCATACCTGATTCTGCATATCCATCTTTTTTCTCTCCATCTTTTCTCTGCTCCTTTGCATTCTCAGATAGTATAACTCCTACAAAACAAGGACAGAAGAGACGGTGAGATCCAGTAATGAGTTTGTAAAGCATTATTATCCATTACTTTCAATACAAGCCAGGTCATACTCACTTGGGCCTTCCAAATAGTCAGATGCTGTAGCATGAAAACACAACAAGACTACACTAAAAATGTTTCCTATTTTACACAAGGAACACATGCTAACTTTTCATAGGTGGGAAATGCACATGCAAAATGCCAGGACCCTGAAACCGAAGCAGCTAAATGGAATTGACATTGTGTCACTAACATACCCTCTGTAGCTCATCCAACTGTGTTAAACTATAGCTGGGGCTGAAGTTTTCAGTGATGATTGCTTCCTTCCTTTCCCAATTTAGCATTCAAAGTTTGGTTCTTAAACATATGACAACACCAATTTTCAGGTGTTATTTCCAGAAAACCTACAGAGTTACTGTACATATTCAAGCCAATCTGGTTAGTAGATCACAGGGACCTCAAATTCCAGAGCTGATTGAGTGCTTGGAATTTACAAACTCCCGTGGTTAGATTTAGCACTGATTGAGCTGCATTTCACTACTTTGTATTTCTGGGAGTAGGAATTTAACAAACTGTCCATTTGACTGGTAAATTCAGAATCACTATCCACTGTGGCTGCAGTCTTTATACTGCGGTTCACCAACATAAACTTAATACCTCTTCGAGCCCTTGATCCAGCCCTTGATCACAGAGTAAATAATATCTCAACAGTGCAAATAAATAGGCCTTGTCCTTCAAAAAGGATTGCACTATGTCATGTGAGTGAAACTCCCAAAAGAATGCGGCCACACATGAAAAACAGAGGCCAGGACACCATTTCATTTCATCAGCCTGAAATACCAAACCACAGTAATCCAGTACTGCAAGCTGAAGTTCCTGACTTGAGCTGTACTGCTGGGAGAGTAACCTATTGTCTGTGATGATCTATTGTGATACTGAACAGGTTGTACCAGATCCCCCTGACACCAATGAGGCCGGTAGAATGGCATGGTGTGACACCTGTATGCGTCATAACCTGTTATTCAAGGTAAGCAGGAGAAATCAGAGTCCGGACCCAGACGCCGTCCTATACGGACCCGGACCTATAATGAATAAATTATTAAGGGATTTAAAATTTTGACGGGGCGCTTCTATTTTAACCAGCGCAGCTTTTCTCGTCTTTACGGCACTGGTGGTGGATCAGGAAACTCACAGAACAATTGCATACGAGTCAAGCCAGCCCACGTGATGCTACTCTGCCAATCAAATCTGTGAATTCCAGGCGATAAACACTGCGACTCTGAATACAGACAGACGAGGTGAGAGGCGAGTGACCGATGATAAGACGAGTGAACGATACAGGGAGAGAGACTGTTAAGTCAAGATGTGAAACAGTTAACAAATAAAAATGGAAACTCAAGCTGCTGCTACACTTTATTTTATTTTTCTAAAATGAAGCACTTTATTTTTCAAAAGCTATTTTATTTATTTTTAAATGCAGCCCTTCTTTTACTTAATGAGAGAAGAGCATTATACATATCTAGTATTATATACCTGTATAGTTCAATGTTAAGTGACAATAAATACTGTCAAAATGTTTTTGAATTGTACTTTATGTATTTGATTTGACAGTCAGTTGTTGATTACATGCAGACATTGATACAACTACTAGGCTACTTCAATATATACCACACTAAATCACAACGCAAGTTAGGCATTGGGATGTTCCCGACCTTTGCTTGGGGAAATTTTCTCTAACTGGACCTCTTCGAATGTTAGTTGAATACCCCTGATCCAACGGGTCGATTGCTAGGTTCCTGGTATTGCTGCTTGCAGCTTTGGTGGGGGCGTGCCCAGGGCAGGCAGATTTACTGGTTTTTAGTGTTCCTTGGTGGGGCTGTTATCGACATGCTGCTAAGATCCCAAACTTGAGAATTTAATGGAGATTAAATAAAATGAAACTAATTTCAGCAGAATGGTGTGGATTTTTTTTTTTCTTAACTACAGATGAAGTTTATTGCAGCAAATTACAGAACAGCCACAGTCAGTGTGGTCTACCAGTCGATGAAAACTGCTTTGTTTTTTTATTATTATAACCTCTTTTTTTTTTCTATGGCATTTCCATTACTATATTATCCATTACTATTACATTTAAGAATTTGCTTTCATACATATTACAGTGATATTATGAGGGTTTACAAATGAGATGCCACCGCAGTAATAACTGCTTCTTCCACCTTCAAACCGCATTTGTCTATACATTTACTTACAAAACAGTGTCCTTGGCTGACTTAACATTAGCAGAACAAGTTTGTTTAACATCTCATGGCGGAGGTATTGTCCGCGGCGGGGAATACCCCGATGTCCGGGGAACAGAGACAGCGCCTCGCTAGAGTGGCCAGCTTCGGGAAACGTGTCTGAAGACTTGTCTACTAGTCAAGAGGATGGTTGTCACTCGTGTAGATGTCCACCTCTGCCTCTGGGTCAGCTTAATGAGGGGTGCTGCAGTCGTCTCCCAGGAGCAACTGATAGCATTAATCGGTCTAACATCCCTAGTCAGGACAGTATTGGACTAATGGAATAAAAGGTGTAACATCACCGGCTGAACAACTTAAAACAAGTTAAGTCTATCGTGACGGCGCGACACAGTCACAGCCACGTAAGATGAATTCCCTGCGAGTGTGCCTTTCTTCAACTCTGATGTGTCAGGTCACACAAAAATCCTGTGATTTAGCCTGAGTCTCATTCAGCACACCGTGACTTCTACTCAAGCATCACAAGACAGCATCAACAGCCAGTGTTATGCTATGGGGGCAGGGGCTCATGCAGAAAGCAAAGGCATGGATGACACAGCAACAGATGCAGACAGAGATACTGTACAGATAATGTAATGACAGACCGTGAGACAGAAAGGAGGGATATGAAGATAAAGACGAACAACGTGAGAGAGAGTAAGGAGCAAAAAAAGCCATCTGACTCACATGGGGGTTTATGTACAAAGAACCCGGACGCCCTTCCATCCCACGCCTCTCTGGATTCTCAGATAAAATGACCCTCCGCTCTTTCTTTTTTCAATCCCTCTATCTTTTTATTTCTCTCTTTAGCCCCGCCGCATCAGGCAATGGAGGGAGGGAATACGCGAGACAGCAGGCAGCGGAGGAAGACAGAGAGGAGAAGAGGAGGTGTGACGGACATGGCTGGGGGAGTGAGAACGGGGTTGGGTTGATTTAAATCAAAGCTTGTGGTTGGCTGAGCGGAGGCAAGAAAAAACACGTGGCAGCCTGTCAAACATACAGCACATCTTGGGAGTCACTATACTACAATCTCTGATGAATGAGTCGGCAGACATTAAGAAAATCATTTGGAAAACGTTACGCTGAGCTCCTCGGTGTGGGGGTGCAGCTGTCTTGCAACGCACCTAAATTCTGTTTTAAAAGGGTAAGAACCTGAAAGTTACAGGAAACGGTTTCTTCCATAGCTATGTGAATATGATTTTAGAAATAGATGCAAATAGGGCTGGGCAGTATGGCCCACAATTTATATCACGGTAAACTTTGAAGCACAGACGGCACAGGTATATATCACAGTATAGCCGTTTGTCTTAAAGCGGACCTATTATGCTAATTTCCAGCTCTATATCTTTATTCTGGGACAACACTAGAGTAGCTTTGCATGGTTCACAGTTCAAATAAGTCCTTATTCATCTTATTCTGGCGCTTCATGCAGCCCCCTTCGTTCACCCTGTCTGACACAAGCCGTTTGAGTTCCTGTCTCTTCAAGGCCCGCCTCCCTAAAAGCTCACTTTCTTCTGATTGGCCAGCTCCCTGCAGCCCAGAGGGGCAGGGAGAAGCATCTGAGCCCTGTGGTCGACTGCATGACAGCAACAGTAATTTAGCTTGGAAAATAAAGATATGGGGCACTGAATTTGATGAACTCACTGTTTATCAGACCACAAATGAAACAAGAAGTAGGTTGGAAAAACAATAGATGCTGCTGGAGCTGAGTGTTTCTGGGGACTGGGCCTCACTGATTACTGTACCAAAACACACAACTTTATTCACTGAGTTTCCTGATGGACAGAAAGCTTTATAAAGTAACCGCTAACTGCTGCTAACTGTAGCTGCCGTTAGCTCAGTTCGCTCTGAGCACCAGGGGAGTGTTGGTGTTTACACCGCCAGAACAGGAGTTTTGGACCGCTGGGAGTCAGCTAACTAAGAGCATAGATATAGCTATATATCTATGGCTAAGAGGACTGCTAAATGCACAGCTAACTAGCGAACAGCAGCTACAGTTAGCAGAAGTTAACATTTACTTTAGCAGTAAGTAAAGACATCTGTCCATCAAGAAACTACCTACTACTTACCTACTTTCCTTCACAACAGAAAAAGCACTTTCTGTGAGACATACTGAACCACATGTAGTAGTAAAGAGCAGTCCTGAGCAGAGCAGCACAGACTGAGCAGGTGGATGAGCGCGTCCCTCTACTTCGTGGGCATGCGTTTTCTTTTTTCTTCTTCTTGGTGGGCGTGCCGTCACTGCTGTGCCCAGAGCAGATGACCATATGAGGAAATCCATGTCTTGTCTGACGTCAGACAGAAACGGAAGTAGAAACGGAGACGGAAACGGAGACGGAAACGAAGCGTTCAGAGCAGTCTGAAGCCTGAGCTTTTGGCTCACAGGGATTCATTTTACATACATTTACCTCATTATTTGGCAACGGTTAATATGAATATCTAACACTGTAACATTATGTATATGACAGAAATAATGAAAAGCATAATAGTTGCAGCACCTTTAAAATTTCAATATAGATGCTTCTGAAGGGGTAAAGCACTGGTATCGCTGCATGGCAGGTATTACTGTACTCTATTACTAGGACATATTTCACATAATAGCCCTTTCTAACAACTGTTTGAAAAGGAACCATGTCCTTACAGAGGTTCACAGTGATGGCATTTGTTATGTTGTTCCACTGTTGACTTTTTTTTCATATGGACAGACTTTGGGAAATGCCTGAGAAAGTGAAACTGATTTGAGGAGCCAGCTAATTCTGGTCTCATTTGTGGTCTTTTTTTAATTCAGGTTAAAAACAACAACGTATTTGGTCTTTGCAATTGGAAATGATGTACATGTTTATTTGCATATAGGGCAGTACGTGGTCACTCAAGACACACGTTACTGCCATGAGGAATCAAAGCAATCAAAGTAGATTAATTGTGTTCAAAGTAGATTCACTCTGATGACGCAAAATAGCAAACAAAGCAATGGGCCCATGAACATTGCCCTCAACCTGCTTCTCCACAGGATGACTGTAAAATCACACCCACGACAAAATACACAGGGTAGACTTACTTCTAAACAAACATGTGAGATCCTAAGATTGCTACCAGATGTATGATTCGTCTTTAAAACCAGATTCCCTGTTAACTAGCTAAATATGATATATTAGTTATCACTTTACTAATACAACATCTTATTTCTGACCTTCAAGACTGAGATCTGCTTTACTGATCTTATGAAGACATGGCTTTGAGATAACAATAAAACATCGTACAGTGTTACAGGTGAGGCTCCATTAATGACAGATACAAATGAAGGTATGTCATATCACTGTTAATGAGATACTGACATCTAATGTACGTATTACACCTTTCAGTTATGAGGAATCACAGGAATCTTTGACTTATGTGATAGTTAATTGAATATCTTTGGGTTTTGTATTGCTGGTCGAACAAAACAAGTAATCTGAAGACAAAACCTTTGGGAAAATGTGATGGGCAATTTTCTGGCATTTTATAGACTAAACAATTAATTGGGGAATAACAAGCAGCTTAATCAGAAATTAAAATAATTGTTAGTTGTAGCCCTAATTCTAACTAATGAGGGAAAGATGCCTTGGTTAAGTGGATAATATTACCAAACATAATGTACTGTTGTACAGACATAATGACAATCACATGATGTCAAGTCAATATTAACATACACATTGTATTCCTGTATTTGACAAGAAGGAATGGCAATGTTGGTACCACCTCAACCAGCTGGCTGTAAACATGAATAAACATGAACGTGGGCTGGGGACACTGCTCTCAGTATTGACCTGGTTGTGACATCCTGGTTCACAAAGGACACAGATAATATCACATCAAACTAGACCAGACACTGATCTCACAAAGCTGGTTCAAAGTAGATTCACTCTGATGACGCAAAAGAGCAAACAAAGCAATGGGCCCATGAACTGTGCTCTCAACCTGCTTCTCCACAGGATGACTGTAAAATCACACCACTTACTTCCAAACAAACATGTGAGATCCTAAGATTGCTACTAAATGTATAATTAGTCTTTAAAACCAGATTCCCTGTAACTACCTAATTATATTAGTTATAACTCCCTTTACTCATACAACATCTTATTTCTGATCCTCAAGACTGACATATGCTTTATCAATCTTATGAAGACATGGCTTTGACAGAACAATAGAACATCGTACAGTGTTACAGGTGAGGCTCCATTAACGACAGATACAAATGAAGGTATGTCATATCACTGTTAATGAGATACTGCCATCTAATGTCCGTTATAAGGAAGCAAACGCTTAATTTCTGTGCCTGATGTCATTTAGGTGCGGTTGCACGTCTTAATGCTTGGATGTGAAAAATCACCTCTTGTCCACCCCCATTAAGTCAAATTACATTAATTCATTACGTGCCGTGGACAGAATAATGTCCTTTAACCAATTAAGGGCACAAACTACAACCAAAGCAGTAATGCTAAAGCTGCAAGGACGCAAGTTTTGCATACAACGGAGTCAACCAATGGTGTGATGTAACGTTACGTGCCACAAACACAGAGTGCATTATTTTGCAGGTAGCTAGCTAACCGATATCAAAATGATTTGCATGCACTGTAATAAGCCTGCAGGCACGTCTCCTCCTCATTCAGTCGCTGCAGCACAAAGGCATCTACAAAAGTTTGTCAGACAAAGGTTCAGTTTGCAACCATTCAGACCCAGACACTTGACTGTAAAAGAGAAGTTCAGTTTCAGCAGCTTATGACAAGCACCTGAAGGCAGCACCTAGTCGATTCACTATGATAGTGTTTACTTTGGTACTGTGGCTCGGTGTTTCCAAACGGATAGCTTTTTAGCTAACAACGTTGTCCAAAGTATGTCCGAGGCTTACAGAGAAGACTGACTAGAAGCGAACACATCGAGCAACATCGCCACCGCTACTCCTCGCTGGTGGCGGTGGACGTGTCAACGCTCGCAAGCTAGCGAGGTAGCTTAGGCAATTAGCAACCTGCTCTTCCTGCAACACCTTACGTGACGTTGTGCCAGGCAGCACCTCGTTTTTGTTTGTATCTGTAATCCTGGAGGCCAGGGGTCGCAGAAAGTACAAGAAAGACCATCCCCTCCTCAGACATTCATACACTGCAGGTAAACACTAAACTTCCTGTCTCACCACTACGTCACAATAAAAAAGCCTGGAATCCCTAAATGCTTAGCGAAGCCATTCGCTCATGAACAACGAACTTCGCGTCGCCTTCAGTTGGTCTGTGCCGCTCCGCCTGCAGTCAGACTGTAGCTACAAAGTTAAGCTAGCATCAGCTAGCCCGTTGACAGATTGACAAGGAATAATACCATTGTTAACACCATCATACCAACATCAACATTATACTGCTAATGTTTGGAACATGATGTCCAAGTCATCCTCACATAAGTTAGCTGACTGAACGTTTCGCTGAGGCGTAGCAGTTAAAGCTAGCTGGTTAGCTGGTGAACCCCACCTCCCTGTTTGCTGAAGTTATCGATCTCTCTTTTGCTATCGTTTCATTACACTGTGGCGGATTCCCACGAAGGTTAATGACAATTACCTTGAATTATCCGGTGACGCTGTCTTTATCTCACACTGAAAGTTTCGATGGTTGCATGCACTTCTCTCATCTGCTTTGTGTTTCCAGTGGTTACCAGCCAACTTCATGTGGCGTCAGAGCAGCCTGGCGGACCGAGGCAACACGGCCGGATGTGCGTTGTTTGGACTTTCAGAACAAAACGGGGGCATGACACAGGGGATCATCAAAACTGAGCATACACCCAGTGCCACATAACCCATGAAGTCGTGAAATATTGCCCACACCACCTATTAATTTATGAGCCATCGTTCCTCTCTCTCTGTGTCGATTGGGTGAAATATTTCTGGAATACTTCCCTATGAATACTACCTAACCCCAAGTTTGGTCATTTGGCTAAACACAAACTAATGTAGGAATATGCACAATGTTAAGCACCATATCAACAATATCAAAACAATTACTACTACAAATAATAATAATAATAGTAATAATAATAATAATAATAATAATAATTTTGACTCAGGGACTGTCTTCAAGAAAGAACCAAGTAATATATCAGGACACACCTGCAACATGTAAGCTGATACTGGGTTTTACTGGTTCACATTAAACCTGTTGCTTTTTGGTCTAGGGTGTACTGATATATTTGTACTTAACTTGCATATTTACATTTTATTCTACTTTATACGTGTACTCCACTTCATTTAAGAGGCAAATATTGTAAATTTTCCTCCACTACATTTATTTCACAGCTATTGTTGATTGTTAATTTGCAGATTCACATTTTACATACGAAACATACTCATCAGTTTATAAAATATGATTCACAATTGATAAAGTACTGCACAGCATATAAAGTATTCAAAATGAGCTCTACCTCAACTAGCTACAACATTAACATGCAGCTTACTTGTTAATGCATCAATAATAATCCAAAAATATAATGTATATAATAGTATAACACTCTGAAAGGGACCATTCTGCATAAGTACTTTGCTCATACTTCTATTCTTTTACTTAAGTAACACTTTGAAAATCAGACTTTTACTTACAATTGAGCTGTATTGGTACTTTTAGTGTCTTCAAGCTAATGCAATTCTGAGTACATGTGTAGAAATAACCACCAGTGTGCTAGGACCAAGATTGAGGACCACTGAGATAGCAAACATTTTTCAAGTTGACATGTGTAAGTTTTGTCTTTGAATCCTTGAATTTTTGGCAGCCCTGCAAGTTACATGAGCTATCGATAAGGCAATAGGACTAAAATAAATAGAACTTCCAAGTTGAATCAGTTTGTTGCAATGGTGTAAATTGATATTGAAAGTAAAAAGTACATGTCATGCATCCTTGCAAAATGATCCCAAATTTTGGCAGAGTTCTTCAAAGCATTTATTTTCTTGAACCCTGGGAGGATGTGGTATTGCTTTATTTTGGGAAGCTTTATGCTGCTGCAGGCCAGAAACCCGGCAATGCTGAAAACAACTGAAATTACATTTGACCATTTATAGTTAAAGTAGCTGACAGTAAATGACTCCTTGAGGCATAGTCAGATGTCAAAGGAAAAATCAAATCAGTATGTTAACATATTTGTTCAGGACATATTTGCAGATCCTGTTAGTTGATTCTAAAATGTTGTATTATGTATAACCAGATGTTCTCAATTTTGAAGGTGTTATAACTTTTCTGAACCTGTGAACCATGTGACTAACCCGGTTACACTGATTTGACCTTGAAGAATAGCAATTAAAACACCCATTCCTCATTTTGGCCATGAACCCTGCCTGCCACAGAGAAACATCGAGGGTGTTTCACGGCGGCACCAGTGCAGAGCAGTAATCGCCCAGCAGTGGTGGAAGTGGCAGCATGTTGTCTCAGCTACAGCCCCCACAACGGCTGCTGCCATTTTATAAATGTGCTGCATTGCAGGGCTATTTCCCCACAACTATGGCCGGGTTGCATAACAACTGAAGGCATCATCGTGGTTTGGAGGAGCCCTGAGAGGGAGATGGGTGGAGGAGGCTTGAGTGGGGTTTGCCTGAAGAAAAAATAGAAGTTTGGAAAGAATGAACAAAGTTTTTAGAAGGACTGGGGGCTGAGGTGGAGAGTGTGGTAGTGAAAGAAAGAAAGAAAGAAAGAAAGAAAGAAAGAGAGGAGCAGTAGCATATAGCAGCGCTGACAGATTGCTGGGTGTGTGTGGAGGTTGAGCATAGATGGGGGGGGGGGGGGCGTGAGTCAGTGAAGGAGAGAGAGAGAGAGAGAGTGTGTGTGTGAGACGCAGTAGGACGTGCACAGAGACTGAAATGCACTTTACTTTATCTCCCCCTCTGCTCTCCTCCTCCTACCAATCATCCCTGAGATACCACAAAAACACTGCTACATATTACTGTGTGTGTGTGTGTGTGTGTGAATCTGGGGGGATATTCTCGGCCCGGCCAGGCAGTGAAGTGGTCTAGCACTCTCATAGCTTTTAACAGCGACGTTGCCCTGCAGGACTGGCTGACATGTTGGCTTCCTGTAAACTGCACATCCTGACAGTCAGCGTGGCACACGCTTGTGGTTTGTGTGACATTACATGTGTGCACATGTGGTTTTGTCTTTGTGCAGAAGCAGGATAAAAGCTGCCACTCAGGCCGTAGTGTCATTTTTATAGTCCATGTCTTAACAGGTGTTTTGGTGACTTTTCTGTTTCCTGGAATAAATACAGGAGCAACGCATGCCAGTTTAATAAAAATCTATGCTGTTGTGGAAATCCAGATAATGAATTTGCTGCTGTTTTTAAAGATTTCTAGACCAAATTTCTGGGGATGGTTGCCAAGTCACTATTACAGCGTGATGAAACATCAAACAAATCATCTTAGAGGGAATATTGTTATTATTTATGTATTGTTTTTCTTTTCTTTTCTGACTCCAAAATGATTTCCGAAAATGTCTGCTTGGTCTTTACTTTCAATTTCAAAGATAAAAGCATCAAATTTAAACCCATATAAAAATAAAAACTGCAACAGCACCCAGCACCCCTCCCTACTGTACATTTGTGCTCATGTGATGCAGAATACCCACAAGGCATCTCTCTTTCTTACTCATTCGCACTCCCTCTCTCTCTCTCTCTCTCTTACAGCCACGCATGCAGACACACACCTGAATGCTGCAGCAGGATAGAGAATCCCCCAGTTGTAGTTTACCAGCCAGGTTTGGGTGCAGAGAGCAGCTTATCACGGCAGCTGTGTGAGATAACAGCGCAGGATTTCCCTGCCAGAACAAGTGCACAATGACAACACCAAACAAATTCAGCAGATAAACAAAATCCCATCCAGACACACAAGTTATCAATTGCTGCTGCTCAGCATTGCTTTATCTGCCTTCCTTTTAATGTACCATCCTTTTTTCTATTCTTTGTCACCACTTTTTAACACTCTTCCTGCTGCATTATCGATAAGGCGACAATAAAAGGGAGACTCACTGAAAGGAATTGCCAGTACAAGGAAACATTGTAGTTCACACAATGTCTTTTTCTTTCTTTTCCGAAGGAGAATTGGTGGTTTTGTTTCTTCCTCAGCATCTTATTCACTCAGATAAACATCAGGAGGTGCACTCACATTATACTGGTTATTATGGTAGATGCAGTTGGGACATTGTGGGGCTGGATTCTGACAACCACAAATAAGAAACATGCCTCTTTTGCTGGCCTCCAGTGATATTAACAACATGTCCGTTATCACATTTGATTGTTAAATGGGTCGACTCGTACAAAAAACTGCCAACTCAGCAATACTATCAGTGAAATGAAACTTTAATGATCCCTCAGGGGTAAAAGTTGCACAACACTAAGTAGGATAGACTGTACATAAGAATCTTTTCCCTGTTTGTTTAAGGCGCAGTTTGGTATTTGGGTGGGAGCAACGTCAGTCAGTTTGCTGGTATGAGGAAATTATGTTACACAATAAGATTTTTATTAGCCTATTTTTCAATGGAGAGTTTTGCTGTTGAGATGCTTCAGATACAGTAATTTTCCAAGAATCACTTCTATGAAAATTACAAAATCCTGCAAATTTTGGGAAGAATATTTTGGCATGGAATTGGTCACCTATAAATGATATTCAGTACAAAATATTGTTACCACAAGTAACCGAGTGGCAGTTTCAAAAACCTGTATGACTCTAACCATCATGCAACCAATAAAAGTCCTCCCAGAATCCTGCCGTTATTTTGTCTTTTTCTGCTTCAGTAATGCAGAGTTCCAAGAAGCGTAGTGTTTTCTGGTTCATGCGTCAGACTGGGACAGTTACAAAGATATGAAATTGGGCTAAAAAAAAAGCATTTAAAAACTGAACCGGTTGTGTTTCACTTCTTCATTGTTGTTGTCACACAAGTGGCGTCTGTATCATGAATCATTTGCTTATTTCACCAATTCCTCATTAAGAGACATTTTTTTCAATGCAGAGAGGAGCTTTTAAACAGCTTCTATACCACCATACCCAGAGCAAATAACTGGTGATTTATAATTTGCAACTGAGAATATTATACATAGTCACTCATGGAATTCCCTCCACCCATATGACCAAACTATCGCTCCATCATACAAAGAGCTGCTGTAATCGGGTGCACTTCTCCATATTGTCCACAAAGGGGCAGCAGTGTAACCAGAGTGCTGCTCTCATTGCCATGACTGCAATGCAACCCAAGGTCTCTTTCAAGGGCACACATCATATCTGCAAAGTCACATGTAAAGCAGGGAGAGGCTGTATGGGCGTTTTCAGCTTGAGCAAACACAGTAATACGGGAGGAGGAGAAAATGCTTTTAGCCTGGACAAATTCTGTTGAATAGAGTTGTAGTTGCAAATATTTGAGGTTGAAACTTTAAATAAGGGCAAAAACAAATTATAAGCACAGACAAGTACAGCCAAAAGGGTTTTTAGCAAGACTGCTTACATGAAAGACTTTCTTTTACTGTCTTTGCTGGACGTTTGGTGGTCGTAACAGCTGCTACTTGTTTTGTCATAAATATGTTTTTTTTACCAGGGCAATGACAATATTCAATCACTGTGCTGTTTGTAATAAAAATGTGTGGGCTATCATGAATAAGGATGCATAGTTTTGTAAGGTAAAAAGTGAGCTGTACTAAGAGAATGAGCAGGAGAGCCATCATAACACTCGCCCAGCCTTACCTTTTTTATCCATCAAATATGCATGGCCCCTCTGAGTGTACATAAAATGTATTCAGAAGATCCTCACTGCACTGGAAACCTCGCCATCAGCAGTTTGTGTGTGTGTGTGTGTGTGTGTGTGTGTTCGGGACAAGACACAAAACATAATCAATAAACACTTATTCATTGTCTTCTAGAAGAGGGGAGATACAAAGGAGAGGCGGAGTGGTACCTGAACATGCCACCACAGTACCTCAGTACCCGAACATGCCACTTTTGTTTAAACTAATTTACATTAAAATACTAAAATATATCTTAAAAGATTGTTTTCTAAATAGTACATTGCTATACCTCGAAATCATTATTGTAAGCAAATAAAAGCACAGATTGAGACAGCGGTCATTGTTAGTTGGTGATGTTGGTAGTGAGTGATTCTCAAAGTCAGGCCCACATTTCCCATAAACTCCGTTGCTTCCTGTTTCCTGAACCCAACATGCATCATGTGTGAAGAAGCAAGTAAGGGACTTTTCCCTCAGTCCATTCAACCACCATGTTTGACCATGTGCCACCTCCAGCGGTAGAGGAAGTATAAAGATCCCTTAAGTAAAAGTAGTAAGTAAAAACTTCAAGCAAGTAAAAGTGGTGCATTCAAACCCAAATTTAAATGACTATCATTTCTAGTTTTACAATGCCAATGTATCAATAACCACGTGACAATGTGAAATGGGTCGCTTGAAGTGATGAACCTGCACGGAATTATCACCCAAATCTGCAGCTTTTATGGAGCTTTATAGTGAGTTTACCTGTTTTTCAGCAAAAGGTTCTGATAAACCCACTGTACCCAACCTGCTCAGCACCAAACTACAGACAGACAAAGTCAGCGACTAGCTGGTGAACATAGCAGAGCATTTAGCAAAAGAAAGAGCCAGATATTTCCCTCAGGAGTTGGTAGATGCTACAAACAGCTAAATAAGAGTGAATTTTGGACTTACATTCTGCAGGTGGACACAAACACGACGAATGTTGCTCTATAAGTGCTGGATGTGTAAATTGTTTGCTAACAAGTTTGCCATATAGTGGCCAAAAAACATCTGTTATTGCAGATGTAAGTTAAAGTACAGATGTATTCAGCAAAAGTATGCTTAAAGTATTCAAAGTAATAGTGCATTATTAGACTGTATGTGTTCATTGCTACACAAGGCCAAAATGCTTCCTTTGACTAGAAGTAATTAAGCCCTGAGTTTCAAATCTGCATTGAATTACTACTGTAACATAACATTTATGGACAAAGAATTCAAGCTCTCTCTTGAAGTACAAAGTCCACATTTTTTGTACAAGAAGTCTAAAATGTTGATTTTACTTCTGTGAATTAGAATCAGAATCAGAAACTGTTTATTGCCAAGTAACATACATTACAAGGAATTTGCCGTGGTCTGATGGTGCTATTGTTTTGATAACAAATAAGTAGAATATAAAAGGTTTACCACCCTTGAAAGAAATATTAAGGCTTACAGAGAAGTATGTTTTATGCTGTCCCTCTCGGCAGTCCTTTTCACTGCTTGTTTAGGTTCCTTAAGGCATCACCATGTTTATTACAGTAAAACTGTGCATCCATCCAACCACACATCTTATCACGTGTTTGCCAATCACCACCACAGTAAACTAAAATGTGAGCAAGAAGAAGAGGAGATTCTCTTGTTTTGTGTTTATTATGAAACTGCAGAGTGAAGATACTTTAAACATGTCAACAGTGTTTTCAACACGTGAAGAACTCAAATGCTTTTCCTTGCTCGCGCACTCCCTCTTTTTCATCCTATGGCAATGGACATATGGGGGAAATGCACACACACACACACACACACACACACACACACACACACACACACACACACACACACACACACACACACACACACACACACACACACACACATTGACACACCCTTTCTCATTGGACATGAGCCATGGGTGGTTACTGTAAGATTGCTCTGTCAGCACAATCTTTATCACTGTAGGGATGGATGGAGTGTGTGTGTGTGTGTGTGTGTGTGTGTGTACGTGTACGTGTGTGTGTGTGTGTGTGTGTGTGTGTGTGTGTGAGACCATGAGAGAGAGAAGGATTTGGGTGACTGACACATAAAACAAAAGGCGGTAGTATGACTGCACCTCATAAAGCTACTAACTATGACCCATGGAGTATTGATCACTGCTCTGAAGTCTACTTTAATCAGCATGCACTCTCTCACTCTCTGTCTCACACACACACACGCACACACACACACACACACACACACACACACACACACACACACACACACACTGTTACCTGCACCCATTTCCTGTATTGCTGATGCAGAGATTCCTTCTCACTATTATTGAAAAACCCTGTAGCTTAATTGGTAGATGGATGGATGGATGGATAGATGGATAGATGGATAGATGGATAGATGGATGGATGGATGGATAGATGGATAGATGGATAGATGGATAGATGGATAGATGGATGGATAGATGGATAGATGGATAGATGGATAGATGGATAGATGGATAGATGGATGGATAGATGGATAGATGGATAGATAGATAGATAGATAGATAGATAGATAGATAGATAGATAGCATTTTTTCATTCTAGCTTATTCTTTTCATTAATAGTACTTGTAGTATTTTGTTTAGAAAGCATTCTGCAAAAGATATTTAACATATCATTATTATGACTCTCAGGAACATGAGTGCTAATGTGGCTAATTTATCCTGCCAAGTTGGACAACAGAGGGTTTTCTAATTTAAGGAACACCGCTTTCAGCCAAACACTCTTGGCTATTAATTAGGATGACTTCACATAACAGCCAACACACACACACACACACACACACACACACACACACACTCTTTTTCTTTCTCTTTTCTGGGCTCTTTCTCACTTGTTTGCTCTCTCTTTGATGCTCCCATGCTCATAAGAGGGCACACACACATTCATATACGCTCAGATGCACACACAAACACACACACACATACACACACACACACACACACACACACGAGTAGGCACTCTAAAAGCTGGGGGTGGTGAGTCTCATATCTCATGCATCACTCTCCATGCTGGCTCTTCTTCCTCTCCTTGTTTTCTTTTCTCACCTGAAACAGAAGTCTGTACAGCTCAGCAGTCAGTCCAGCTTTTCTACTCCATTACCATTAATTCAAACAATACCAGGTTGGACACTTCAAGTGTGCTTTTAATACAGGCACAAAAGATCTGTGCTTTGAACACATCCTGTCTGATTCCAATCCATCTCTATTGAATAGCCATGAAAAGATTCCATTTGGGCTGAAAAGGTAAAATGTCCTTTTTCTGCCAAGCTTCCAGTTACTCCACAGAATTAACACCATGCCTACCCCCTAACAGGACAGTTGCACTGTCAACAAATCCCTGCTAAGATATCAGTTAGGACATGTGTCTCATTTCCACACTTTTGACTTTTATCATTGATTTTACAGGCTGCATTCCTCTGTTCAGCACCTTGTGTGTAAATGATTGCAGTGCAGTACAGTCTGACAGTTAAAGACATTCACCTCCTCGCGTTTACCTCAAAGGAGCATCTGTTTAGACAAGGACGACCTGTCAGAGGTGCTCTGCAGGAAACTGCCTCCAGTGCAGTTTGTCTCCTCAGGCAAACACGACATTTTGGTCCCGATCCAACTCTCTATGCTTCCTTTGTTTCTCTTTTGGGGGGGCTGAGGAGGCAGTATCCCTTTATGACAATAAGCTAATATAAGCATTCACAGCAGTCTGTGAGCCAGCTTAGACTCACTGCACTTTAACCACAATGCCATTTTAAATTTGTGATACATCCTCAGACTTTGTCATTCGAGCTGCATTGCTTGAAGCTGACAAGGTAAACTGGCCAACCATGATGATGTGAACCATGTTCTCATCTATTTTTCACTCGGACTCTTCATTTTTTGGTGTCCAATAAAAATTGTCATAAAGAATGATTAGAGTTATATTTAGGGATATATAAGTGCATCTAGGGACTGGCCACACTCGGCCATGATCCAGTTCTTAAAATATGATTCTTTAGTTCTCCTTCAGATGGGTATAAAGGACAAGTTTAATCTGTTTCGGTTACAGTGGCTCCCCCTGAGGGTTACTAGGACAGGGCTGTCCCATCTGCATAACACTATATCAAAGCAAAAGAGGTTATTTCAGGTTTTACACAAAAACTGTATCTTAAATCTACTCAGAGAAATCCAAATCTCTGCTCTTGCTGTCCACTGCACTACCTTCATGCTCATATTTGGTTGTGTGGTGGGCGGGAATCCAGCTCCCACCGTCCTGTCACGTTCCTCTCTCCCCTGCATTGCTCCGTGACAGTTCTACTGCACTAGCTTTCTAGGGCACGATGCGCTCCTCTCTGGATGCTTTCCAAGTGTTTTTGTAGAGGAGAGTGGGGGGCCCAGTGGCAGCCTCCTGCAGCATTTTATTCCTATTTCAGACAGGTACAGGGGAAGATACAGAGGAGAGTGAAGGCAGCGAGAGAATTTTGCAGTGCTCACACCCTGCAGGCAAAGTGTGTGGACAATACAGTCCGGTGACTGGGCCACCAGGGCACAGTGAGGACACAAACTTCTGGAGTCTGGAGTACCTGCATTTAGAGGTCGAGTCCTGGTCATGTTTTTCCATCGACAGACGGCACACTGATACCTGCTGCACTGTGACTCAGTCTCTAAGCTCCCCCCTTCCTTTCCTTTTGTCCCACTTGTCAAGGCCAAGTGAGGAAATCACATGAAGCACATAAGCATATACAGCAACCTCACAGTTTTACACTTGTTTATGTCATTCTTTAAATGCAAGTGATCATCGTCACACTGGAGTGTTTCCAGTTGTCACACTGAGCTGCTTCCTTCACTACTCCTTCGGCCTGCTGTTGGACCTCAGGGAGCGACTGATCTCTAGACACCACAATATGGCAAGCTCTAATGTTGCCCTTAAATGAAAACCTTGCAAATCCAACAAGGATTGAACAAAAAGTCTATATGCCAAATATCTATAGACCTTGGATTGATTAAACCTTTTCAAATACAAAAATGTCATTCCTGAGTTACAATTTGGAGATACAGAGTTTCCATGTGACAACTGGGACACGCGAAATATGTTCAGACTCAAGCGTACGGACAGTGGCTATTTGGGGAGTGATGACAGTTCTCAGTTTTCACCCAAAATCCATGAGTTAGTGGCGGAATGTAGCGCAGAATAATTAGCTCTGTTAGCTTTTGGTCATAAGACACTTTAGGTTGTATACTTTCCATCTGGAAACACAAACGCACATAGAACAAAATCCATATAAATAAAGGAATGCTGTGCAAAAGTGTCCACACACAGAACACTTTTCACTTGTATCATGAAAGATATGTTCAAAAGAAAACTTAAGGCATGGTGATGTAATACAGCTGTCTCAGATGTGAATACATATCCAACATTATTTCAAAGTCTTATCAGTTTAAATGGATCTAAATGAAAATAAATGGCTGCAGAGAACATGTTGTCAGTGTTTTCCCTCCACCAGCTTTGGCTATTTCTTTTAATGGTGAAGAAAAACACACAAGAAAACCTAATCAGTTGTTGCACAAAGATGACACTAAAGAGATCAATGATGAAGATGATGAATAAATGATTCAAACTGACCAATTTTTGTGTCCTGTAGATTTAGGTTGCTCCTTCAAGACAGATTTATTATGGTTTTGTTTTGCCTTCTGGTTGCTGCACACATGGTCTCAGAGTTGTTTGTAGGAGTCAAGGAGTAGATAGAGAAGGAAAAGACCAATCTTTCACTTCACTGAGTGCAGTTTTGTATCGGGACACCACAGTGTTTCATGGGAATTTGCAGGGGTGAGAGGTGTGAGGGTGAGAGCAAAGGATGAATGGGCATCACATTTCTCAATCAGACAAACATTTTGTGACATTGAGCACAATTACTACAGCACTTACTTGGATTTCTTTGAGATGGAAGAATCAGGCCCAGTAAAGATGCTGTAAAGTGAAAGGTGTTCCAGCAACATAAATGTGGAGGTAAATTATTCTCATCAGATGATTCACTTTTAAACAGAATGCTACGGAGGTTAACAACACCACTGTCTCTCCGTGTCTCCTCTCCGAGCCTGTTTGTTGTATAGTTTTATTCGTGCACAGTTAATTCTCTTGTGGACCTGCACGATGGCGTCACCTGTGGTGGCTGGGAGATGTGTGACTTACCTGAAAAGCCATAAAGTCAGCTCGGTAATCAGCTATTCTGCGAGCTATTCGGTTCATAAGGCCATTATATAGCATACTGTAAATCCCTGAAGCAGTCAGTCAACCAGTCAGTCAGTCAGTCATTCAGCCTTTCAGTCAGTCAGTCTGCTCACTGCACGTAGCCGTGAAGCTGTGATGCCTTTACGCATTGCAGCAGTACACACCTCCCTCTGTCTGGGACTTCAGAGGTCCTCTACGGGTTGATGGACACACACACACACACACACACACACACACACACACACACACACACACACACACAAACACACATGCATTCCCTCCGCCTCCTTTCCCTCCTTCTTTCCCTTCCTTTGCCTCCTCCTCTTCCCTCTTTCAGTGTCTCTGGGGACCTCCGAGTGCGGCAGGGATGATGGACAGCAGACCAATATCCAAAGCTAACGACTCCTCCCCTCTGACTTCACAGAATAGCCTGACAGAGGCCACTGTGCCCTTCAGATGGAGGAATATGACCCACTATAGTATAGAGCAAACGCTGGCGATGATACGGCTTAGATGCATGTGCGAAAATAAGGAGGGAAAATGAAATCATTAATATTGTCATCTATTCTTGAATCATGTGCCTCTGCATGAGAGACAGAGTGGTTTTACATTTTATAGTCATGCAGTCACTAAAGACTTCTCATTTGTTCACCTCACTGATTCAATGAGGAGTTTCAGTTTGACTAATACAGAGAGGTGCAAACAGTGATTGTCAAGCAGGGAGGGATTAATAAAGCTCTTACATTTCAAAATGTATCTCGTTAATTTGCATTTTCTGACCAAGAACCTCAAAAGTTGCTTATGATTTTTCCAAGAAGTGAAGTGGATCACACTCGTTCTTTGTCATCGGGCAGATCATTATTGGTACCTTTAGCAACACACTAGAGGTATGAATCCTTTGTGTTATTTTGGGACTGAATCTAACTGTAACACTTGCCTGGGCCTGCAAGGGCATAGGGTGAGAGCAGGGACGTAATAAGGTTGATCAAGCTTCGTGCATGGTTAGTTTAACCCTGTCAGCTTGGTTTCAAGGACATTTAGGAAATTATCTTCACAAGCAAAGAAGCAAAGATCAGTGACAGCCCAGTGTGTTCATGCAGTCAGCCGTAGAGCTTCTCAATAATCTACTATTAAAATAGTGTCTCAAAATACATGTGGAGAGAATTATGTGAAAGACACGTGACATGCATTGCAGACAGCAGGGTGACAGTGAATAGCACAGCGGAAAATAGCAGAGGTTTGAAGGCAGTTCAGACCCAGTGGCCTCATGTATAAGGCATCAGCTTCTGGAGCTGGCGATCGAGGGTTTGAGTCCCACCTGGATTGCATTTGTGTGTACTACTCTGCGAGCCAGATGGTCAAGACATGGACATGTTAAAGTAAACTCAATGATGTCTGTTGCAGTTAAATCAGCAGTTTTCTTTCCTTCCATCAATAAAATAGATTGAAAGATGATTCTCTTTACACAAACTCTTTAAGGTAGGGTTCTCTTATTCGCAAGACCAAATTCAGCACTTTTTGGAAAAGATCGAGCCACTTCCTGTGATTGGCAATATTAATGGTTTTACTGCTTTCTACTGGAGAATGTATCTTCTTACTCCAGCAGTTATTAGACATACATATGTACATAAGTTTACAAGCACTAAATGTCATGTGAGCGAGCATGCATTAAAAGACTACAGAAGGTAAATGGACGGAGCATTTACGGGACAATATTTGTCTGTTTGTTTGTATTATGAAATATTTGAAATGCACCTTTCAAATGACAATGACATACATTTACTGCCATGCCCACTGACATCATCCCAAAACATTTAGTCAAGTTTTTGTCTGTTTCTGGTCACAAGTGTGTGTCAGCTGGGTGTTCATGCATGTATGATTAAAGGTTTTTCCAGGCATCAGACCTCAAAAGACGCTTTTGGCTGCCACCGCAATCTTTTTATATGAGTGTACTTCAGACAATTCAAAGCTTCAAAGTGACTGTGTCCCCATGGTGTTCAGCTGACATTCTGCTGGCTTGCATATTATAGAACGATGAATGGGATTTGATACATGTTTCTTATATATCCTCCCACATGCCTCCGTAGTGGATACTTCATGAATCAGAGGTGGTATAGGGGCCATGAGGTGAGACAGCTGGCTCTCTGTCAGCAAAACTGTCCTTTATGTACAGAGGTGACCGCTGAATGAGAGAATGAACCACACATTTTAAGACCTCTGTTTATGGGAAAATAAGATTAAAAAGACTGATATTAGCTGACAGTATTAGCCATACAATATAAGCACACAGGAAATAGGTCTGATGCGCTACTAATAGAAGGTAACTTTGAATGAATGCATTCAAAGGGATGTTGAAATGATTTCAACAGGCCATTCACTGAGGATCGACTGATGCAGGCACCTAAACCGCTGCCTTTTTGCAACATCCTGCCTCAAGAAATGGCACAGCGGCACTAAGGTTCTGTCCTGTGACATAATCCCCCTTTCATTTGACTGCGGTGCCCGACAGGCTGAAGTTCAGCATCCAATTCTGTGCTGTATTTCAATATCAGCTCCTCTTTGTCCCGGGACAGCAGCCTCAGCAGATCAGATGCATGTAAGTATTTCCACCATATGCACATAGAGAGGGAGGTTGACTAGAAATACCGTGCTGCTTTATCCATGTTGTCAAATATACTTGTTTATTCATGTTCACAAAATTCAATGGTACAATTTACCATGTGTGAAATCTGCACTACTGCCCACCACTTTTCTAGCAAGAGAATATGTATTTACATCAACATATTCAAAATAACCAAATGTGTTTTTGAAGAGAGCTAAAAAAACTATAGCACTACAGCTGTGTTTTCATGTGACAGCAGTGCTATGTTAATTTGCCCTTTTTTGAATGGCATGCAGTCCCTGTGGAGCTCTGCCATACGCATTTTGGTATAAAATGCTAATGCAGTTTTCAAATGGCATTCATTGTAATTGTTTGTGCGTTTCATAGGTTGCCACAGCATCAGTGTATTCAGTGTATTCACATTGTGTTCATTCCAGTAGCTCAGGCACAGATTGGTAACTTTCTCTGTTTTGGCACATGTTCATGGCGACTCATTACCTGGACAGAGGCCACATGCTGACATGGGACAATTAAGGAGAATACAACGACTTGAACTCCTGTTGTGAGACTAACAGAGCCTCAACAAACAACAATAGAACACACATGTCACATTGCACAAAGAGACAAAACAGTATGGGGTGTCAGATTACCACCTGGCTGTTTGATTATTGTGCTACTAAAAGTGCAATGTGTCCACAGAGTGAAATGCTACTTAAAACTGTAATAGTTTACAATAATGCAGATTTGGAAAACAACAATCTTATTTAAAAGCTTTGTGGGGTGCTCACGCATCTAAGTGCATTGTGCATGTAGTTGTAGTATCTTGTTCCATGCGTCTGCTGTCTGCATGGGATAACTTTAAGACAACATGCCAAGTCTGACAGAGAAAGGTGTGAAGGTACACAGTTAGAGGAGAATATATTTTTGTCATACTCAGCCTTGAGACAATAGTACAGTGGATGTGGGTCAAGAGCAAAAATGGCCAACTTCTGACCTTAAAAACAAGAGACTATAAATCATAGGCATATAAAAAAAACCTAATAGTAATGATGGTGGAAAGTCAGAGGACAACAATGTGTGTGTGTGTGTGTGTGTGTGTGTGTGTGTGTGTGTGTGTGTGTGTGTGTGTGTGAGAGCATGCGCGCTGCTGTTGTTTTGAAGCGTTTCTGGGCTATAAACAAGGTGATGGATGCTTGTGCCAGAGTGCGTTGACTGGACACAGCCTCCTGTGTCTTGATTAATTGATGGGAGATACAGCAGTTTAAGCTCCCCTCTGTCCTCACTGCGCTCTCTGCTTGTCTGCCTCACCACCATGGCGACGTTACAGTAAGGGGGGAAAAAGCAAGGACATTACAAGCACTTGCAGGGGCTGTAGAGGCTTATTTTAGAGCTGACGGTTTAGTCGGGCCTCTGAAATAAGGTTAGGTTAAAGTGATAAATATCACATTCTGTGTCCCTTATATTTGCCCTCTCTCTGCTTGTGCTGCTCTGTTTCTGCTGGATGTATAACTAGGAAATTGCCTGCTACCCCAACACCATATTGTTAGCTAGAACACCTCCATAACTTCTCAGGATTTTCTTGGTGTGAGCTTATTTTGGAATATTTCTGCCAGTTAATCAAGCTTTAACGATTAATTTCAAATGTTTTGGTTGTCTTTTTCCATCATTATAATTGGTTATGAAAACATGTTACTTTCCAAGTGAATTGCATCTGGAGATAGTAGTATGGTAAGCGACACAAACAATCAAAAGATCACACAAATTGCAAACAATCCCCAGATTAACAAGATCATCTAAACCACTTATTTGCACGTGAAACAAAAGGTAGTGCACCTAAACTGTCTGCTATAAGGCAACAGGTACAGGGAACCAAAATTACATGGATAGTTTCTTCTAAATTATTATTGCATTTGTTTTCTCTGTGATCTTCGGATTGCTGTTACCTGCCCTACTGGATTTCTAGCAATGCCACCACATCCCACGTAGATCCCAGTAATTCACCAGTAATATGTTAATATGGTTGATAGGAATGAAAGAAAATAAAACCCCAGTTGTAAAATAAAAAAAAAGTGAAAACAATAAAAATACAAATATTGACAACAGGTGATTGATCCATTTAGGGGGAAGAGGAGATGATGAGGAAAATCTATCTCTGACTTCTGTGGTGAGCTGCAGCATCACATTATGAGCTGGATGAGCTGAGTCTTTTCCAGCCTGCCAAGAAAATATTTTCAAGGGACTGTTGAGACAAGTGACATTACACCACAGTAGATCTTTGGTCTGCCAGCGGAAAATGAAATGAAAAGGTTTCAAATAAGGACCTGATTTTACCTTCCAGAAACATCCCAAGCCTCTTATCATTATTACAACTATTTTAGAACCTTGTCATTGTCACAAAAAGATCTATCAGTGACATTTTTACTCATTTACTCATTACCTGATTGACATAATTATCCATGTATCCTTGTTTTATCAATGCATAAAACAAAACGGAAAAGTGGAACAAAATAAAGGTATAAATGGCGAATGGAGATTTTAGTGGCAAACAATGAAAGCACAACATGACAGCTGCTCTCAGGTGTTTTTTTCCAATCAGTTGTTGAAGCCGTTCTAATTAATAATTTAAACAATGGATCAAATGTAATGTGAAAGGTACTCGTAACGACGAACCCACAGAGATTTACCACCCAACTCTCAACACAGCCGACAACTTGTTTCCAGTAGCAGCAGCAGGCGGCTCAGCAGCCCTGATAAACCCACTGTGGGCGTCCTGCCCAGCACCAAACAGCAGACACAGTTAGCGACTAGCCGGTGAACACAGTGGAGCATTTAGCAAAAAAAGAGTCAGGAGTTTGGTAGAGACCAAAAGCAGAGCTAAAAATGTTATGTTTACAACTTGTTCTGCTGCCCTCAAGTGGCAAAAAAACGAACACTGCTGCTTTAAACCTCCATAACATGTCATTTCAACACGACGTATTTTTTGAGAATAGTGTGTGCTTTGTTTAAGTTTTGTTTGCAAGTGTGTGTTTTTATTTAATAAGTGCATTTTTGTGATGTGTATGTTCTCTATGCCACACTTCCTTTACACCAAGATACATTTTCTCTTTCAAGAGATAATAAAAGCGACCTTGAACCTTAAATGAACCAAGAATGAGTGAATTAGAAACTGTGGGGACATGACGGTAAAGCTTATGAACACGCTGATTGGATGTTTATCTTACATGCTGTTGTGACATGAGGCCGTTCCATGAGTTTAGTATTAACTTGGATCATTTAAAGCACTTTTAAATGTTTCTTCCCTGTTGAAATTGTGAAAATGAACCAGAAGCCTCACTCGGGTGACATTACATTCATGTGCTCCCTCCTTCCCTCCCCCTCTCTCCCTCTGCATGCTCTCTCATCTCGTCCTGCAGGAGTAGACTCGCTTCCTCCGCCGCTGCAGCTTGACTCTGACACAACCGGCATGTCTGCCAACTGAGAGCCGCACAGTGAGACACCCAGAGAGGCGCAATCCCCCCTTCAAGACGCACAACTTGTGATCGCTTTCTCCCCCGCCGAAGGAGGGTGGTTATAACACTGCGACGAGGCTTTTGTTTTTGGAGGGACCAAGACTTGGAGGAGCATCAAAACAAGGTAAACGACGTCCGAACAACCAAAGACAGGGGGGTGTTTGTGTGTGGCTTTACTGTACGGGACCGGATGGTGATAGGTTCGTGCTCTCGGTAAAAGATGCTGATGCTTCCACACACCTCCAAACGCAGCCTACCGTGTTTATAACGTATTGGCTTTTACGGACCTGTATGTGTGTATGCAAGCTTGCGGGTGCAGTAATTTAACAGGGGGGGGTGGGGGGGGGGGGGGGGGTACACACTGTACGGCAGTGTAATTGTGCCGAAATGCTGCACCGCGCCAGGAGCTGTGAGTTAGTACTGTAAGGGTTCATGCGGGGAGAAACTGATGCTGATGCTGATGCTGCTGCAGATGACGATGAAGAGGAAGGGAAACCAGGAAATGATTTTAAGACGCTCAGCTGGTGCAGATTCGACTTTGGGCGACTGAAAATGACTCGGGGACAAAGCAGCGACATAATAATGAGTGCAGCAAGTTTTCAGGAGGATTTCTTTTTTTCTGCTTGCACTGCAATGGCAGGGGGATGCTGTAAAATGCAGCAAAACTACGTGGGGTTGTTCTGTCGCAAAGGGATTATAAAATAGGGGTCATCATTAAGTACAACAAGGTCGCATTACGCTCCGTCTTGAGCTCTGCAACTCCTGTAGAAATATCATTGGAATATTATAATAATAACAGGAGATTTTTAAAATCACCTTGAGGTCTGTAAACTCACCATTGAGTACCTCAGACACAAAGTCCCAGCAGCAATATTATAGAAACATAATTTATGTGAGGTTATTATAGACTGACACTTTAAATCCCAAAGTAAATACAACTGGATTATTATAGTCATATCATAGGGAATCAAATGCGACAATGCTCAGTATAAACTCACAAAACAGATCTATAACAAAGCAGAGCCCTTTTTTATGCTCTTGCAGACTGCGTGAGGTGACGCTCTCTAAGGCCCATGTACTGACACAAATCGTGCCCCCACTTGCTCATCTTTGACCCTGTCTTTGTACGCCCTTTTTTTGTTCTGGGAGTTATTTCCATGAGGATACATCACAGGCAGCCAGGCGGCGTCAGCATAAATCCACACAAGATGGAGTGTTGGTTGTAAATCGAGGGCGCAGGTGCTTCGACAAAACTCAGGACACGGTGTTTTCCTGGAGGGTGAAGCCATCTTAACCCAGTTTAATCTCCCTTTTTTGTTCCTTGGGAAAGAGGTGATCACATTTTGAGGCTGGTTAAGGTGTGAATTCATACTTCCCAGTAAGTGGAATTAAAGTGATCTAACATACCTGAAGATATTGTGATTATTGTAAAGTGGAAGAGGTTTTTTTTGGAGGTTTTGGGCAGACCTTCTGCCAAACCTCCGTCTGGAGGTCATTTCTTGTCCGCATCGCGCCTCATCATCAACATCATCCTCCCCCATCCCATCAAATTCTTGTATGTGAAAACCACTGGAGTGAAACTGCATGTCCTAACAGTGGCATTCATGCAGTCACAGCTTGTGTATTCTGTCCCCTGGCTGCAGGTCTGTCCCCGATAACGTGACCACTGAAGGAAGAGAACACAGAACTGCTTCATCATGAATTTTGTAATGAAAGCTGCGCTGGGAGGTGAGTAGTCTGCCGGGCTAGAGGTTGATTTAACAGCACTGCAGTGTAAAGGATTTAAAGGGCTGTTCAGCAGCAGTAGCAGCAGTACTGTACTAGTACTGGTCTGGTAGTTATGGGGCTACTGGGCTGAGATATCCCCTTCTCTTTCTTTCTTTCTTTCTTTCTTTCTTTCTGCAGCCGTCTTTTAAAACCCTCTCATAACTTTTCATTCCTGTAGGTCAAGTCCTTGACACTGTTATAACCTGACATGATCAGGATTATGGAAACCTGTTCATCCTTTGTTGTTCTACATTTCTGCTTTTGTAGAAAAAGTGACCAGTGATTCCATAAAAGTGTATCAAGTGTTTGTACTGCTGCAGATAAAGTAGCACAGCAGCAGCAAGCTACCTGTCAAGTGAAAACCTTGTATGTCCAAAGCGTCACCGTCTCAGGACAGCAGCAGCCTTATTTTTAGCTTGATCTTCATGCATTTCTGAGTTTACGCAGTGGAATTTGAAAAGGAGTTTATAAGCACAAGGAAGGATTAATTTTCTGCTAATCCTCAGAACGTTGTGATAACATGAAAATAACCCAAAAATTTGAGTTATGATGTTTTCACATGACTTAAATAACCAGGCAGTCTGTGCTTTTCAAGACAACTGTTGGCGTCTTTTCAGGCAAGAGAAATAGAGAAGGGCTATTTTGCTGAGAACTATGACTATGATTTTTTTCATGAGACTTTTGTCCTTTAAAGCCTTCAGGTATTATCCTTTAGAATATTATCTTAGCTATTATTTGCCCCCTAATTAGTCCTCATTGTAGCCCTGTAATTCATCCTCCTCGTCAGCTATAGCTTCACGGGGAAAGGCAGGAAAGTGGCACCAGTAGTTAGAATCCAGCAGTCGCACACATACTGGTCAGTCATGCATGATGCTGAGCCGTTGTTTGTCAGGTTGCAGAGGTTTTAGACAGTTACAGTTGGGATGTGGACTTGAAGCTGAGCCCCTGCTCCTCATTGGGATGCAGAGGACGCCGGCGCTGCCTCGTTCTGCATAGCTGCCGTGCCTCGTGTCTGCGCTATGAATTCTGAAATCAACTGCATTGCATTGGATGATGGTTTTACGCCGCATAAGTCGGGCTGCACTCTGCCTCTGGACATTGGGAATAGAGAGTGTGGGTGTTTGCCTGTGTGTGTGTGTGTGTGTGTGTGTGTGTGTGTGTGTACTCTGCCTGCGCTGGAGAGATGTTTTATAGATATTGTATACGACAGAGTGTGTATATACTGCATCTCCAGACAAGATGAATTATGGAGGCTGCACAGGCCTACTTTAGAGTATAGATTTTTGTGTGTGAGAGAAAGATGAGAGAGCGAGAAAGGATACAAGAAAGAGAAAGTGCAGCTATGTGTGTCTAATAATCAATATGTATGCCTATCAGGGTGATTATTCTGCTGTCAGTGTATTTCATACATCGTTGTAGGAGTCCTAGCTGTCTTTGGCTCTGGTTTATGTTTACTGACTGGGGCACAGTGACCTCTTTCCACAGAAATGTCTGCAAAAATGCTGACAGCGCGCTGGATCTTTAAAGATCCCTGTGGGGGGAAAGAAATCAGATACTGAATCAAATCAATTAGCCAGGTAATCAATCAACAAAGCTCTCAATCTGATGCCCAGTGCCTGTCAGTCAATACATCAATATTAGTGAAATATTGTTTAATCAATTAAGCTGCATTACATTTTCTGTCTGGCTTCACTGTCAACGTTTGTTAGCCACGCTGGCAGCGTAGCTCGAGGGATGGCAATGTTGGTGGGTCGGTTCACCACTTTGGTCCAGACTGAAATATCTCAAAAACCCTTCGATGAATTGTCACGAAATTTTGCACAGACATTCATGTTCACCAGAGCATGAATCCTACTGACTTTGATTGTGACCTTTCCTGTAGCTCCACCGTGAGGTTGACATTTGTGGTTTTTGAGTAAAATATACGCATATGCACACATTCCTGTCCCCCTCAGGATGAAAACTGTAATAACTTGATATTTAATTTAGAGGCATTATCAGGGCAACATTTCTACAAAACTACTGACATTCCCATCAGCCTCAACAGTGTCAGTGCTCAGTGCTAAACTAAGATGGTGAACATGGTACGTCTTACCTTTGTGATTGTGAGTGTGTTAGTGTGTATGCTGATGTTAGCCTTTAGCCCAAAGCACTACCATGCATATATATATATATATATATATATATATAGCCTATGTACTATAAATAGAACTGCGTGTGTGTGTTCGTGCCTGTCTTTTCCGCACCTTTAGTCTTGTTGAAGAACTGTTTTTGAAATTTAACCTCTTTATACAACCTGTAGAGATTTGTAAATTCTTGAGAGATTAGAAACTGAATAAATCAAACCATTTATAATGTAAATACTAGGGATCAGATCCTGTGGCCTGTTGTCACCTTGCTCTATTCCACCCTGCGACTGTTTTGCTTCTGTTTGGATGTGAATTTTCTGTACAGTCACTGAGTGTTTTGCTGAGTATGTTCGGTGATGGATGTGTGGATGATGTCTGTGAAAGAGAGGATGCTGCCAGTGCATTAACTAATCCTCCAAGGCTTCTTTGGTTACAGATACTTGGAAGAAAACAGAGAGATGACTCAGCAGGACTCAAATCCAGAGCCAAACATCTGCAGAGTTCAGATGTTGGTTGTTCTTTTCTGCAGTAGCCGTGTTTGCTCCATAGCTCTGCTGCATTGTCTTTTGCAAAGTTACAGTACATGGGAACCACTTACTGTTGTGTTGTCATGGTAACTTGCAGGTAAATAAAACAGCTGTAGCACTTCATATTAATTAGTATTTAAACTATTGGAAAAAGCTTATCAAAACTTGTTACAGGGAACCTCTTATAATAAAGTTTGTTAGGTAGAATGAGAACAGTTAACACATTACAAAATGTAACGTCCACTGCAAATGTGTCAGTTGCATTAAAGACAACAAACTTATGTGAACAAATAAACATCATACTGGACTGAATGGTAAGCACAAACAAAGTTGGTTTAAACTTGTACTGGTGACCTTAGGCTGGCTGAGCTCAGGGCAGTAGTGTGGAGGATAGAAAGACAGTCGCACCTATTTTACATTCTTAATCCTCACATATCAAACATTAGAGATAGGATGAGCTTTCATGGATTGTCTTCTTGCTAAGCCATTTCTTTTATCTTATTGCAGGTCAGTGGACATGGATGTATTTTAAGTCAGTTCAGCTATTACGTATCTTGTGTTAACTGGCCCCTGGTTTAGACCTACAGGAGACGAGAGAAAAACTAAGCTAAGAACTTTTCAGCTCCATCAAGGCCTAGAATTCTTCATTTCTTTCTCCAGATTTTCTCCCTGTGGTTTGATTTCTGTCATTGTGTGTGTAGCTTGTCAACATAATACACAATAGTGCACCTTGCTCTCTTCATTGACAGTCTAACTGTTCGACGAACAGACATAGTAAGCAATATCTCACTAATGGGACTTTTGTAATTGGTCCTCTCCAGCCCACAAAAACAGAGGGATCTAGACTTATTACTGCTGATGCAACTAAACCACTGTAACCACTAAATAATAATGACAAACGCACAGTATGTCATTTCTGCTGCTCGGTGTCTCCCAATTAAACCAATAATAAAAGATGTAGTTAGATGACGTGACGCGTGGGATCATCAGAGTTGTTGTCTTCACTGTTAAACAGCCATTACTTGAATAAAAGTACGTACTTCTCTGGGTTTGAACATTGTTGGAAACATCTGGGATAGGTGTAGTCATTTTTATACCTTTTAATGCAGAAAAATGTCACACATTATACCTTTAACTTGTAGATGAAAGGTTTTTTCAAATTAAAATATACTGCACCTTTGGCTCCCTACATTACATTTTGTGAGCCGGCACTGTAGCGCACAGACTCCTAAAACTACTCAGCCTGGAAACAAAGATGATGAAGGTGTGCTTCGTTCTCCAATTGGGATTATTATTAATCAATCAAACACTGTTGTTATTTGGGAGAATGAAACAATCTCTTACACAGCTTTTGCACCTAACCTAAAGTTCAGGAACCATTGTAGTTTCCTCGTGCATTGATTGCTTCTGCTCCTGAGTGCGTCAGTGCTGACTCAGCACTTCCTGAAAGCTGAAGTTTGACAGAATAGGGGGCTGTTAAGTGAGCTAAACATTAGTCCCAAGGTGTGGAGCTCAATAAACCCCCGAAGGCCCTCGGGCAGCAGTCAAACCTGGACTCACTGTATCAGCAGAAACGTCAGCCCTTTGCAGCCAATAAGTGAATGGTAAGATTTAATCACAAAATTAACGTTTAACTTTCGTGTTGTGTCTCATTAATAAGCATGTGGTTTGCCAAAGTGGAAAACAATCTGCTACAATGTCTGGCAAACATTAACTATACTTAAATGTACATTTAAACATAAATACATCATTAGCAGGTACATTTTGGAGACATACCAGTAAGTTTAATCACAGGAATTAACACAGAATTTTATATTTACGTAGCACTACGTCCGGTTTGGGAGGATATATCGGTAGGATTGATTTACAGCACCAAACAGGAAGATGGTGCAATTACAATTTTTTTTAGCATTAACAATTGCTTTGGTGTGAGATGATGGTTATCACTCATTTTTACATTTTGTGGTTTTTGCTCTTGGTAATTATACTAATATGTAACACTGAATTAGACAATAGTATGATGATGTTTAAAAGTAGTTCCTTTGATTGAATTATTTTCCTTCTTTGTGAAGTTCCTTATCCATGTCATGGGAGTAAGGACAGAGGGTGTTGTATAGACTCTGAAAGCCCTTTGAGT
The DNA here is from genome assembly GCF_043641665.1 of Enoplosus armatus. NCBI lineage: Eukaryota > Metazoa > Chordata > Actinopteri > Centrarchiformes > Enoplosidae > Enoplosus > Enoplosus armatus. The sequence goes on along the minus strand of NC_092181.1, from coordinate 702,117 downwards.
TCTTATTTTGAACAGCTAAATGCAGATGCAGATATGAATAGGATCGCTGACTTATTTTCTCTCCGTAGGCTGCTAAAATGTATGTGCTCTCTGGATAAAACCCTTAATGGCTTGTTAGTACTGCGGATACTTAAAATAGCTCATGACAGTGAGTGGCCTAGTCCTGGCTAAAGCTTTGAGGCAGACTCAAAGGAAAAACAAAACATATTTCATTTTTAATCCTTTTGGAGGCTGCACTGGCAATTGAACCTCCCAATACAAACCCTTGCCAACGTTTTTTTGTTTTGCAAAATGATGTGCTTGTAAAAAGCGTATATGAAAAGCTTGTCACTGCTGCATCTTACAAAGGATAAAAGACAGAAGAGACAAGTGAACTAGAGTAGACCCCACCATGCTCAATGTTTTGCATTATTTTTCAATAACTGCTCTACATGGATTACATACAGAATTAGCAAACAAGCTAACGCTACTTTGTCATGAAATTGAAAGGAAGCTGGCCCACCAAATTGTAATCTTTGAGTGTTGTGGATCTGCTCTTCTTGACTGGACATTAAACAATAAAGCTGATGGTATTCTATATATTAACTTATTGATGTAAAAACCCATGAAAAGACTAAAACCTGTTTATCCAAAGCCTGATATGTCTTACCCCTGATCTGTGCCACAGACCTCCATTGTTGTCCAAAAACTATTATTATATAATCAAAAACACATCAGTGAGCCACACAACAGCATTGGGTGACATACTCCTTCATTACAATGAACATGGACTCCTGAGAAACATTTGCTAAAAAACTACAATGCCCAGCATTTAGGAAATTATGTGGCCTTTATATAGATTTTTTTTTTACTTTTAATAGAACTATACATTGTATTTTTTTCTTTAATATTAACAGTTTTGCATTTTGTTTTGCATTTTTTCATGTGTTTTAACAGACTTGTGCTGTCAAAACATTTAACCTAAAATTTCAATCATTATTTATGAATTCTTTAACCATTTAACTTCACATGCATTTGATCATATGTCGGCATGCAGGCTTAACAATGTTTTAGCAAGTACATCAATTCCCACTAATGGAGGACATTTCCAGTGGTTAAGTGGGACAAAGCTGTGTGATTTGAGGTGAAATGAAAACAGAAGACACCTTGAGATGTTCTTCCCTCAACTCGTCTCCTCAACGTACAGATAATTACATTCAGCAGCACTCTAATATGATTGGCTGAGGGAATCAGGTCTTCATCGCTTGATTGGTCTACGGGTTACAACTGACACACACACACACACACACACACACACTTCCCCATCTTGTGTGTTACTCCAGCAAATCAAATCCAATTCATCAAATTGACCTTGAGCTCCTCCTAGAGTACAAAGTGTGTGTGTCTACACGAGTGTTTGACAGTATGTCCAGATTCTATAAATAATGGACTCAACCATCTACTGTAAGTCATGAACGGTGAGAGAGAGACAGACAGAGAGAGGAAAGGCTGTTTGTATTAGAAACCAGGTCTCTATGACCTTTATATGAAGGTTTTATTTTAAACACATCTGTTCCAGCTGCTTTTGTATCTGCTAAACACATACTGCAATTACAAGACATCTTAAGGTAATCACTTCATTTTCTTCAAGTGAGGGAAAAAAGAATCCCAATGCCATGACATCAGTTCCCATTTTTTAGATGGATAAGTTTTAAGAAAAAACAGTCAGTAGTCTATATTGAGGCCCACCAGTGCCCCCTAGAGGTTACAAAACCCCACAGTATTAAAGGGTTGGATGGGATGAGCAACATATTGACAAATTTGCTAGTCAACGACCTTCATAAGTAATGCAGCTGAAATGTGTAAAGTTTATCCTGAGGATGCTACAGAAAACCCTGTGGGTGGAAGCATGAATATGCTTAGCTAACATCATTGCAATCCGTGGTGCAAGAGGAAAACAGAATGGGAATTGTTGACATCAACCGAGTTCACCAAAAAACATCAATGTCCACGTCTAATTTCAGGTTGGTTGAAATACTTCACCTTGTTATACACCAACATTTTTATTAAATGGACCTGAAGGTGGTGCTTCACAAAGCAAAAATAATTTCAGTTCATCCCGTATGGATTCAGGATCAAGTTGCTGTACAGATGGACCAACCTGCATTGTTAACATCCATGTTTACTTGCTTGCGGCCTTTTTCTTTTCTGCTGTTGTTGGTGCATTGCTGTTTCTTTGCATGTTCCCACCACCGACTGTTGATCAGGGGAATAGCGTGAATTTAGCGGCAGCAATGTGCATTGCATCGCTCGCGTGTGCGTCCTCGTCAGCATGCGCGATCTGAACAAAATGGGGACCCACCCAGCCAGTCAGGAGTCTCTAGATAGAGTTTGAATACTGCAAAGAAAGAAACAAGTGGCAAACTGATCCGCAGGCTAAAGCTACCGCTCCTCCCGACTGTCTGTGTCGAACACAAACATGTCATCATCATCATGTCTATCACCCTCTTCAGTAGAAAAAAAATAAGCTTAACACAAGCAGCCCACACAAAAAACTGGCAGCCAGGAAGCAGTGTTGTTTACCTCACCAGAGCAATGACAAACGTTAACAGCTGCTGGACTGACAACTGTCTTATTCGCCCCATAATGAATATTCGACTGACTGGAGAGCCTGAGACACAACAGCAGAAGCTCTCTCGTCTGACTGATGCACCGTAAATTACTGCTGAGGTGTCAGCGAGTCCTGGGATACAAGCAGAAACCGGTATTGGTTTGATGACAGTGAGGCAGAACAGTGAACAACTTGTTTCCAAAAAACAACGACAAAAAAGCAGGAAGCTCCGTCCTGACAGGTCCCATGAGTCAGAATGTTGAGACCTCTTCGAGACCACACATCAGGAGCTATAACTATAGTGGTGGATCCCAACCTTTTATGGTGGAAACTGCGGTGAAACAGGGATGCAACATTGCTCAACGTGCAGAACGAACGGCAGGCAGATTCAGTCTCAACAGACTCAAATCCAGGACCAAACTTTCCACGATGGAGCTGCAGTACGCTGATGATAATGACGTTTGTCCAGTCAGAACAAGAACTGTAGTAGGGTTGATTTTATTCAGTCTAAATCCAGTTTTGAATCTGCTTATTGAATTTGAATCCTTTTAAATCCCTCATCAAATTGAATTAGTTTCTAGATTAAAAACATAAATATAACACACTATAAAACTCAAACATTAAATTTTGTTGCAAATTGCAAAGTGACACATTCAAGCAACAAATTCACGGTCTTGTGTATTGTGTATAAGTTAAGTCTTTTGAGCATCTTTTGAAGTAAAATGACTTAAAATTGCCACTAAAACATCTATTGACATGAAATTAGCTATTAACAGTCAAATGTTAATATAATGTTACCTCAATAAAAAAATACTGACTTTTGTTTGTGATTCCAGGTGGCGCGAACAATTACATGCACCCACAGCCTTAACTTTTCTTTCACTTTGACTTTAAAAAACAACTTATATTTCTCAAACTGTGGGTCAAGAGGGCGAGCTTTCATTTGTGAACTCTAAGTCCCAGTGCAAAATGAAGCTGTCTCACTTCGAGTCCTGCTTAATACATTGAGCAAAGCTGCTTCCACCTGAGGGAAATTTAAGCGGACTCAGAGCACAACCGCCACCAATTATGCAGCGGAACAACAGTGAGCACACTTTCTCCTCCTTTTCTGCCAATTTCTCCCCTGCCACATTTTTTTCCCTGCTGTTAAGTAAGCCGTGTTGAGACAATGGTTTCTGTCCTGAAGGCCAAACCTAGATCTCTATACTCATCCGCTTTCCCAGCACACTCTGGATTTAGACAGGGATTTGCCTGAGAACCTTGAGTGGGGAAAAGAGTGGTTAAGTACTGTTTATCTGATGCTGTCAAAAGTTCAAGCACTGGGAGAGTTGGCTAAGGTTAGTCTTATTTCCTTCTTTCCCCTCAAGACTTTGGATTTAACAAAGATTTTGCAAAGAACTTTCGGAAAGGAAAGGATTAGAGAGATGACACCTTTTATCTAAGCAGTGAAGCAACGTCCAAGTATCGAGAAAAAAATCATTGTATAACTTTGGAAGGAGATTTTTGTCACAGCAAAAAGTCTCTGGCTGGTGGACAAAAAAGCCTTAACCCAGGGATCAGCTGATTTTATTTTGGAGATGATCTGTATGTTTATTCAGAGCCCTTATGATGGCGTATTCAGTGTTACAGTCAATTCCTAAACAGCATTGGCATTTTTTATTGTCTACAGGGCAAATTCCATACAGATATACGTGTAAACCGGCTTTGGATTGGCATATTTCTCTACAAAGTGGCTCTTTGTCTTTGCTGATGTTGACTCATCTGTTATAATGCGAATTTTACAAAAAATAATGAAAGGAGACTAAAGGCCAACCTGTCAGCCTTCCATTACAGGCTTTTATCAGCTTATATACTGAGTGTCATTCCGACAGCTACTACAACCTTATGCAGTATGCTGGGATAAAGTGTAGAGACACTTTAATCAAAAACATAGCTTGACACAGCTTATGTGATGCCTGAGAGCTTAATAGAATTATTCTGGTTTGAAAGGACATCGCTGTATCTCTAAAAGGGCTCACAAAGCAGGAGCCGGGGATCGTACGTAGCTCAATATAACTCAGGGCTTTGTATCCCGGGATCCTCTTTTTTTTTATACATTTGAACAAAGACGTGCTAATAAGATTTTGTTAAACCGGACCAAGTTTGTTTTGGTTCGCCACAGTGTAGTTTAAAGAGGTACGGGAGGGGTTTTTCTGGGCCGTGCATGGTGAGGGAATCTTTTGACAATGAGGCTTAGCTGGTTGTGAGTCACTCACAGGATTCAACAGCAGTGTTTACATGGACTCTGTTGAAGATAGTCAGGTACCCAGATCATAAGCTGATCCCGAATCCTGTTTGCAGTATGTCAGATAAGCTCTTACCTTGGCTGTGAGAAATCTGGATACATCTGGGATATTCTGACATTACTGGGGATACTGATGCATGTGAATAGTACATTTCATTTTCCTAGTATGTGCAAGCTCATTGTTTTGCTTGCAAAATCATAGATCAAAGAAAAAGGGTGTACTAGTGAACAATATAGCATTTCTCATCTGCAAACACAAATTTTTAATTGGTCCAATTATAATTCCTGTTCCATTGTTGGCTTATATCAGCAGCTGACAGGAAATACATTTGGATGTAAGCTGTTTCCCAGCAACGCAATTATGATAAAATGGACTCTGTACAGTATGTATGGATGCAGGGCGAGTGGTGATTAAAGTTGCAAATAAATAGTCCAGAGTAACACTTTAACTGGGATATGAGCCGCTATCTCAAATATTGTTTACATGTCAATGTTATCACACCAGATACTTTGCATGCATAATGTGCATACTGTACACATACTGTAATCTGCATATGTATTCAAACACACATGAAAAGTAATTACTCAACCGCACAATAACTCATGCATGAGAGCCTAAAATGGAACTTCAGCAATTATTAACATGTGCATATAGGGACACTGTCGGTATACACGCTTTAGCTCTATACATAGTGTGTCATGGCCGGGCTGATATTGCTATGTCAGCTTCTCTGTGCTGATACAGCAATACCTCAGTTTACTTTGGATTCCTCTTTTTCTCTCTGAATTTCTTTCTAATCTCTTTGTCTCTTTCACTTACATCCAAGTGGCTCATCGATGCGACTGATTGATTTATTTCTTATTGAGTTTCCATCTTTGGCGCTGAGCCCTCTTTGCTGTGGTGTGCTGCAGTTCCCAGAGACGCAGAGTGCACAGTGGCGTAAAACAGCACTGATTGCTGATACATTTTAAGTCTCTGTGGGTGGCCATCTTCTTCGTCTCTTCAGCCATTTTGAATATCATGCTGTTTCCATTCTTTGGCTGTGTATTACAAACTATGGATGTACAGTTTTTAACAATGGATCAAACAACCAACCTCATTCAGATGAAAGCTGCTTACCCAGTACATATGGTACAATAATACTGTTAGTTATCTGTCTGCGTAGATAGATAACTTTGATCAAATTGCATCATTTTAAACCATATTTACATAAAGAAGTAACATCACCCTTCTATAATAAGCCAAGTTTCCATCCAAATGTAGCTCAAATTTTAACAGTCGGCAACATAAAATGCGAATGAATGCATGTTTCCATCTACTACCATTATGCGAATATTAGGAGTTGGTGCATCGAGACAAACAGCTAATTCTCCAGTCGGGTTCCATTAAACCATTGCAGAAGAGGAGGGTGCAACGGGGCGACATGATTAAAAGAGCATCAGTCAAACCTCAAAAAACAATTAAGAAAACGTATTGGAAATACCGCATTTATGTTTGTGTCATGTATTCATTTGAGGAACGTTGCAGTCTCCTCATGGCTCCACACAGATCTGATGTGTTAGTCTGCTGCTATTTTTAGTCCCTCCAGTGGAGCGGAAGCTTCAATGGACATCTAAGTCACATGCTTCATGGACATCATGATTAATTTGCGGAGTCTGTTTCTGTGGAATTTTGCTTTTATTGAACAGACAACTTTTCTACCTCAGACTGGGATAAAAACGATGTTACAATATAACCAGATGGCCACACAAGAGCCACAGACTTTGAACAAGAAACCGCATTAGTTTTCCTGCTAAAGTCTTGAACACACAACAAAGTTTGTTTACTTTGTCTCTCGTCCTCCTGCTGGAGCTCAGCCTGTCAGCTGCTGTCAAACACAGACACCGACCCGCCCCCTCAGCCGGCTGAGACAAAAAAGAGTATTTCTGATATTTCACAAAAGATGTGATTTTGTGATCTGCTCTTCTTCAGATCTCAATACAATTAAATTCAGCTTTAAACACCTACTTTGCCCATTTAACTACATTGATACGATTTATTGTTTGATTTGAAAAGATGTTTCATACAGTGCTGCATAATCACCAGTGTATATAAAAATACATATATATGTACCGAAAAAGAGCTCAGAAATTGAGAACTTGTAATTATATAAATCTCATTCTCGTTTTATAGACTGCAGTTTTCCAGACGTTCCTTCATTGCTCTTGCTCTCATCCCTTCCCACTCCATCCTTTCCTCTCCTCTGTCTCTCCTGTCTTTTATCTCTCCTCTTTTTGCTGCAGTTGTTTTTTTTTGTTTTCATGCTGATGAGTCAAAATACTAACGATACCGGGAACAGGTCTGTCCTTTCTTTCTTGCTTACTCTCCTCAGATGCCCCTTGTCTGCCCCCACCCCGACATCACTTTCATCCTTTCATCCTTTCCTTTACACCTAAATTTCCTCGTCGCTCCCTCCATCTTTTCAGCTGACACACTCTCTCCGTCTCTCTGGTCCCACAGAAACTGCTGGGTAATCCCACTAACTGGAACAGCTCAGTTAATTGGACTCAATAGTTTCTGTCAGATTCTCTCCCTCTCCTTGTGCTGTCTTTGTTTTCATAAATATGTCTTGTGTTGCCACAATATTCTGCAGTATACTCTGCAGAATATTGTGACTCTCAAGCCCCCCCCCCACTACTTATCTCCTCCTGCCTTTGCCCAAACCCTTCAGACCACTGGCTTTTCTCTTCATCTTTGATGCTTGGTGACAGGTTTCCCTCTTTTTCTCTTATTCCTGTTTGCAACACTCAGCATTTCTCTGCCTTGGCATCACGAGGCATTATTTCATGGGATGTATAACTCCTACAGGGACAGTAAGAAGGCTTGCGTAAGACATATTCCAGGGCTCTTGCCTTGTTGTGTAATAGGCAAAAGTCATACTCATACTATATACACATCTCTCTCACTCTCCTTTATCCCTTCGTCTTGGATCGTACTGATTATACAGCCCCAGTCAGTCTGCTTTTCTGTCTCAGTGTGAGAGGAGCGTCGCGAAAACAATACATATTGCCTCATCTGATCATTTAAAATGATACACCAACAGTTTGATGTGCCCGGATCAGCCAGTTAGGGAACCATCACGGTTTGTTTCAATGTCGTGACCTATGAATGAGTTTCTATTCTACAATAACACACAAACTACACATGGATGCAAGTGGATTGCTGAGTCAGCAGAATCATATTCCTGGCATTGTGGAGAGGTCTTTAAAACAGTAGTTAGGCCTTCATGTATAGTTGACAGAAAAATGTTTCAAGTTAAAGGAATTCATGGGGGAATGTGGACTCATGACATGTCAGTATTCCTCAGAGTGAGAAAGTCCTGGCTATCGCACTGGAAACCATTTGTTTTGCATGCATGAATGAAAAAAGCAGCAATTGGCCACAATTTTTCCAAACCATTCTGGTGTTAGGCAGGTAGCGGAGGAGACACTGGGCATGTATCCAGTGTGGAGTGTCTCCAATCAGCCCGTCAACAGAGCGGAGGCATCAACAAATGTTAAGTCAGATATTTGTATTTAACATCAAATTCAAATTGTATTTGGCACACACTTCAAGTGAGTGTGCAGTGAAATGCTTTGTTACCGTCTCCAGTAGATTGTGCAAAATGAAGTAGTTAAAAGGGAGCAGATGTAAAAAAAAAAACATTTACAATGAGTCTAACAAGAAGTATGAGGTCATTATAGATGTAAGGTAAGAGAACATTATAAAAGTGTAAGTATAATTATTTCCAAATCAAAATAGACAATTTTGAGAGTAATTAATATATAAAATACTGAGTGTATGCAATATATACAATGGCATATATAACGGTATCCCAGTATTACAGTTATTGTGTAGTGCAACCTGTCGTCAGTGACAGAGGTCAGTACTTATTTGACTCGTGTAGATACATCAGAAAAACAGCACGGGATGAATGTCAAATCGGGAATCCTGCCAATGCATCCAAATCCAAATGAATAAAAAAGATACGATGATGATTGTATTACAACACAATGAGGGACGCAATGAGGGTTTTATAAATATACAAAACTGAGAAGTTCACTAAGTGGACATATTAAGTAAAATAACAATGTATAAGAGTGATTTCAGCAGCCTGTCTTGTGTCTGACTTCAGTCTTTCTGGTTCTCTCTCTGCGTCTCACAGACTAATTTGATATGTTGACATCTCAGTCCTAGATGCCTGCTAGAGCTGTCATTGTGTCTCATGTATTTCTTTTTTTTGTCTCCCTTTCTCAGGAGGTCCTCCTGATGTGGGCAAGATGCTGGGTGGGGAGGAGAAGGAGGAGGACCCCGACGCAGCGAAGAAAGAGGAGGAGAGACAGGAGGCGCTGAGGCAGCAGGAGGAGGAGAGGAAGGCCAAATATGCCAAGATGGAGGCTGAGAGGGAAAGCATGAGACAAGGCATCAGGGACAAGGTATAATGACAACGGCAGACAGTATGCTGTCTAATAACCGACTGATGGAAGTGAAATAACTTGTGTTTAAACCAACACAGGGAATACATTTAAGATTCATTTAACAGTGGATGCTGACAGAAATGGAGAGAAAGAAAAGTAAAAGTAAAAATCAGTGCAGAATTGTGTCACATTGAAGTGATAATTTTGGATGATTTTGGATGCCGTCCTGCCTTTTGATGTTTAAGTAGCTTATAAAGGCTTCACATCTTGGCTGCATGACAGCAAAGCTCTTTTTATAACACACCTGTGTTTGACATTGTCTGTCATCGCACTATTTTTGTTTGCTTTTATGTTATTTTTAAGCAGGAAGCAGTAGATGAACAAAATGAGGAGCCATGAAGAATACATTTGAAGTTTTAGACAGAAATGAGTGGGGCAAAGAAATGCAAACTGCTATCCAAGACGACCTCTTTGCCGAAATTCTTGTTCAGTAAACTTTAGGTACAACTGTAACAACGTTGTTGGATATTAAATGTACAATATGATATTCATGAATTATGAAGCCATTGACCAGATTTGTACTTTTCCGCATGTTTATGCATTGTATCTCTATCTAAAATGCAACATTCAGTAATGACCTTTGCATTCTGAATCAGCATTAGTTTAATGTTTAATTCTCCACAAATGTCAGGCTGTGGGGCTGCGGTGATGGGAAAGGCTGCAGTGTAGCCTCTTCACTGCAGAGAAAGACAGGCAGTCTGTGGGTGGGGCAGGTCTGAGGGGAATACTGTGAATCAGTGGGATGAAAAGTGGCACTCCTCCCATGGCTCCTCACCTCCCCCATTCTTCTTAAGTTCTCCCAGAGGAGAACAAAGAGCGAGGAACATCTCCCAAAGTACTCGTTACCAAAAGGTTTCTGTCAGCTTCCTCCACAGCTTTATCCCGTTGTGCCAGATACTGCAGGAAATGTCCATATTATAGCTGAAGTCTGTAACTGTACACATGCTCAGACTAGACTATGACAGGTGACAGAACAAATGCTATGACATTTGACATTGTTACCAGAAATGCCACCTGACAAAGTGAAAACAGTTTCTCAATAACTAAGCATGAAGAGCATTTTGTATTTCCTAAACTCCCTCATGCAGGTTGTTTTCTCTCTCAGACTCTGCATGTGCTAATAAGGAATGATAATTTTTTTCAATGCAGGTTTGGTGGCAGTAGTTTTCAAAGCTGGTGTGATTTCTCTTGTGTGCCTTTGTCATACCGCAAATGTTTGACATGCACTGTCACAGAGTGAGCACTGAAAAGCAGAGCCCAAGACATCGGCTCTGTTTCTGTGTTTCATGTTCAGAGCTGAAAGACACAGACAGGAACAAGATGAAGAAAAATAGAAAGATGAAGGTTTAGCAGCTGTTCAAAACAGGGAAAGGCTCCGTGGGATGGGTGTAGTTCATTGTTCAATAGGATGGATGAGTAGCGGTGTATGTGCATTGTGTCTTATTCATGCTATATTGGAGATCATAATTACAAGTTTCCAACTTGTAATTAGCGTTCACTGGAAAACTGTGACTCTCCTGAAACTGGTTTACCAATAGGAGGACTAAAATGTGCTCCGGGCTCAAAAATGTTGCCCCCTGAATAACTTTCATTGGAAGCAGTGTTGGAAAACACACAGCTCTGACATATTATTGCCTTAAAGGTTGATATAACTAACGCCTGAGCATCTGTTTGCTCGTCCAGCAGATGGCATTAAGGTGGCCTTCAGAATCGATCTACAGAGTTTACAGATGATAACGTATCAAATAACAACTGACTCTAAAGAAGCTGTGTTACTGCGATGTAAAGTCATGTAATTATGGTGTTTTTCTTTACCTGCATTTCCTGTGCGTCTTTCTAACTCCCAGTATGGCTTGAAAAAGCGTGAGGAGGCCGAGGCCGAGGCAGCAGCTGCTGCGGAGGAGCCTGCTGAAGGCAGCTTGACCCGACCCAAGAAGGCCGTGCCGGCCGGCTGCGGCGACGAGGAGGAAGAGGAGAGCATCATGGACACAGTGATGAAATACCTGCCAGGCCCGCTGCAAGACATGCTGAAGAAGTAGGCTAGCTCGCTAGCTAATGCTAACGTGATCTTAGCTTAGTTCATTGGCTACATTCACAAGGTTGGCTTATATGTCCCCATGACAGGCGTGAACTTTGCTCTGTAGGTACAGGAGATGAAGTTGAATCCGGTGAGGTCTTTTTGGTGTTCGGACAAATCAAAGTTTTATGGCGGGGAAATGAGTCAGATGTGAACCAGCTGTGTGAATTGTAGCCATTAGACTAAGCTAGGTGAACGTTAGCTGTGTTACACTGATGAAGCTAACAGCGAGCAGAGGGGCTAAAAACACAAAGTTATATGGTCTGAACCTGGTCTGAGACATTTTAAACTCCTTTTTCTCTCCTCTGCGATGGCTGCTGAGCTCCCTCGCAGCACTAAAAAAATAATAATATCCCTGTTCACTCAATTTGTACATAAATAAATTAATACATTACAAGCCTCAATGTGGGCAAACAATCATAAAATATTATATTATACTAACTGTGTGTCTGTCTCTAAAATAAAAAAAATGTGATAACTTGATAAGCCATATTTTAAAAAGGAAACGTAAAGACTACTGTTGTGTGCTCCTAAAGCTACCGTTTTGTGTTAGACCATGTCTGAAATTTATGTCAAACTTTTTGCACACAGTGTTGCACATCCTCTGTCAGACCTGTTGTCTGTGTCCCCTACACACTATCACAGTGTAATAACATCCATGTAGTGTAGTGTTTAAAAATGTTTCTGTTCCCCTGTTCCGTGCGTCTCCTTCTTATGTCTTGCATGCCATTTGTCTGGACAAGTTTGTTGTGTAAAGCCACCCCCCCCCCTTTTATCCTCCTCTTTATCATGCAAAAAATATTAAGGCAATAACTCCTAAGTTTGAGTGTGTTTTCAATACCATGTCGATATAACCGTTAATAATATCAGTAATAATAATAAAAAAAAGATAGGTATGCATTCAGGAAATTTAATTTACAGGTTTGCAGGGTTTTTGTTTTTTGTTGTCATTGTTTTGATGAAGAATGACCGTGTAGCCCTTCATACAACAGCCAAAACCTTAAGCTTTCAGCCATAAAACCAGAACTTACAGTATATATACTATTACTATCAGGATCTACTACTAGGGAGAGAATACTGAATGAATCTGTGTGAATAAGTTAGACTAATGTGTTCATGATTTCTAAGCTATAATAAGCAGTATCAGTGGGATACACGTCTGGAGTTTGCATCATGTGAAGATTTGCGAGAAAGAGACCAACCTCCCTCAATACACACATGTATGCACACACACACACACACACACACACACACAGTGAAGTGAATACAGCAGTTTGGCTACCGATTTAGTTACACAGCAAAACCAGAAGTGTTTTGAAAGAACATGTGATGCTTGATTCAGTTCTACTTATTGTTGGTTTCGATGTGAGAATGAACCGCTGAGGGCGACGTGGTATATGCCATGAGCAATAAAGGATTATCATGTATGTTTCTGCCTGAGATTCAATAAAAACTTAAAACCTTGTTCACAGACATTAAACAAACGTGTCATCTTCTGTCCTCGGTGATGTGACGGCTTCAAAACAGAAGTGGAAAAGGCAGGTGAAAGATAGCCAGCATACTTCCTCCGTTATTATATATGTAAATTCAGGCCTATGTGAAAGGGAGTTTATCCATACGTCCAATTCCTTGAGTCTGTTATAGGCTTTTTTCAGAAGATATTTCTGCACATCACAGTAGAAAAAGCACAGGTGTGAATAATAAATTGTTTGATTTAGCACAGCTCTCTGCATACTGAAAAGCAAATTAACCTCCGAGGAGAACCAGAAGTCATCAAAAGTAAATGCAATTTAAGTTTTGATCACTGCATTTGCAGCTTTACTACACAACTAGCAGAAGTGCAGCACTGTTGTTGGTCTGAAGAGGGCAATATTGAGAGAATTGCACAGTCCAACTGAACAGACTTGGTGTATTTCTTCCATTTTGCCACAGAGTGTCACTGTCTCACTTTATGTGGGAGAACGCTGCCGTGTTCATATCCGAGGAAGATATCCAACCAAATGCAATGAAAGTTTAAGAACAAATACATTATTTTCAAGCTCTATTTATTTCATAAACAAAAATTCAACCAAAAAAAGGTGAACTACCTCACAAAACACAGAGTCAAGCACTAAAATATCATAAAACACTAGACAGAAGTAAAGAACAGGACACACAATGACTGCAGGAGTCCTCTTTTATCTTTAGCATTCAATTACTTATTGTTTTACAAATGTTTACATCCATAATTACCATTTGCTGAACAACGCCCACAGCACTGACGAGAAAGTAACAAAGCAGTGATATTAAATAACATTAATTGGGTTACCTAACCCTTAAACATGCTGTCATCTCTGAGTGTCAGTATCGGGTACAGTTGTTGACCTCAAGGAAACTTCAAGTCTGCAACTGGTAGTTTACCCATTTTCTTTATGCAGGAAATACAGACCCATTTCATCTGGAGCCATTAAAAAGTAACAAGAGTGCAGAATATTTTTGGTGATTTTTACTGGAGCTGTTTTATTTTCAGACAGCAACATATTAGCTCTACTTCCTGGTTAGATAGCGGCTAACCCTTCTTTTTCTTATTGTGCTGTTAACTTTTAAGTTAGAAGAAATCCCATTAAGTGCTGCAAAATAAACAGCAGTTTATCATTACCAAGACATAGTTGTGTAGTTAGAATTGGCAACAAGGACATAAACATGTACATGTTCACAGTCAGATCTTGATGAGAAGAACATTTCCATCAAGAACTCATAAAAGGGACCAATCCAGGATCAGAGAGCGATGGTGTATTTCAAATGTTCAGTGGGTGATTTAAGACCCGTCACAGCTAACAAGCATTTTGAAAGTGCAAATAGTCTGTTAACATTTGTTGAATTAAAATAAAATAAATCTGTAATCTGACAGCCATGAAGACATTAGAGGTTTCCTGTGTTTTTAAATCTGTGTCTACCATTCATTACTGAATTACTCCAAACCTGGATTGAGGCGTTAACGTGAAACCTGTAAATAAACAGTAAGTCAACAGTACCACCCATCTCATATTTAACCACACATTTTAGCTCCAGTAAATAAAAATAAACAAACACAAACAATCAACAAACCAGACCTGGTTTCAAAGTGTAACAGAAGTCCATTCAAATACTCGCAGTTACTTTGGGTTATTAGTGTCTGACTTACATAATGGGTTGTAGACAGTAAAGTCTATATAACAAGATAGTGTTGGTAGGATATTTTACAGTGGGCTTTTGAATTAGCAGTTGCCATTCCCAGCTAGCAGGAATGCTCTACAGGGACTGGTAATAATTGTCGCTGGATAATGTAACGATGTAGAGTGTAATTAGAGTGTACATTTTCATTTACAGAAACATTACACCATCCAGCACAATCAATCCAAGCTATGTCAAGTATTTGAATGGCTTCTGACTCTGTCCCAGGTCTGTCACAAATAAATATACTCTGTATGTAGCGACAAATCTCACAGTAGCCAGGTTTATAAATCTATCTGTCCATTACTGAAGAATCTGTATGTTTAGACCGAATAGGAAAAAAGCCACAACATCAGATTTTAGGTAAAAATCCAATATTATAGTATTTCTTAGAGTTTTTTTTTTCTATCAAATTCAAATGGCACATTAGCTTTGGTGCATGATTGGTAGAAAATACTTTGTGTGTCGACCTTAGAGCAACATCAGAAACTTTTGGGAACGACAGTAATAACAACATAACTCATTTACAGCATCATCATAATAATTAGAATTCATTCAACTCATCAATAGGGATTGCTAAAAGTGTCCCGCCGCCTTTCAATGCGCCCTCATTCAAAACCAGACCTCCAGCCCCCTTTGTTAAAGGAATCTAGACACTTGAGATATTAAAGGATTCATGACAAGAGCAGCAGCAAATGTTCAAACCTGGAGCCCAACTCAAAATTCAAACTTCAGAGCACAAAAAAATAAGTAGGCTACACAATCTCACCTTTTGCATGCACTGAAAGCTCAGAGGGACACTGCTGATTAATCCCATTGGATCCTTTAATATCTGCTGAAAAAAAGAGTCTGGAAAGTAGAAGGAGTTCAGAGATTTGAATCTTGAATCTTCTGGGTAGGCCATCGGAGGGTGTGAGGCTTAAGAGGGACAAGACGGGGCTTAGAAAGATGGTAGGGGTCGAGGGGGAACAGAGGGTTGAGGGCAGCCCTGGTTTCTACACATTCGTCCGACACTTGGGGAAGATGGGTCCTCCCTCAAGCCTTCTCTTTCTTACTGTAGATGGAGGGACACAGGAAGAAGAGAAAGAAGGAAAGATGGAGAAAAAAGAGGTGAAAGTATGAGGAAGGAAGGGAAACAAGGAGAAAGAGAAACATTAGAAAAACAGAATGCAAGAAGGTGATTCATCATTATCATCATCAACAACTTAAAGCAGAGCAGAGTTGGCAAAGGGAGGCAACTGAAAAAAGGTAATGGGTTTGAAAAAGCAATCCAGCTTTGGAAAAGAGAGGACAGAGGTTGAGCAGAGGAGGCCTGATGCCTCCAGACAATGCAGGAACAGTAGAAACAGCAGATCAGGAGAAAAGAATGGTCAAATGAGTAAAAAGGCCAAAGAGAAACATAAATAAAGTGGCCAAAGAATGGACTACAGCACCAATTTATTACTGGGAAAGTGATGCAGAAAACACAGATGGGAGACCATGAAGGTTTCTGCAGCTTCACAGTACAGCCAGAAGAAGATGGAACTCCCAAAAACTACTATAGCAAGCCAAAGAAGAGGACAGTTTCATCTTGTCCAATCAGATTTCAAAGACAGAAGAGGTAAATAGTGGATTCTGTTGTCCAGTGAGTGACGGGATCAGTGTCTTGCTCTTGCTAGGACATACGACAGAAGCAGCCTGTGCAAATTAATCTTATCTGCTGTTAATTCTTCTGTAAAAGTATGGGTTATTTTAGCCTTGCAATAACTTCAGTAATATTTCATTGTCAACTTTTCTTTCTTTTACTTCTGTTGAGCAAAAGTTGAGTGCTCTCAGATTTTTTAGATACCCTATAAGTTCTCTTTCCCTGTTTCTGAGTCTTCCAGACTTAATTATTTTCCAGGTTTATAGACTTTTTTGGCAAATGTAAAGAAATTGTGGCTACAAAAATCTACTCTGATTGTGGTGGGGACTGGAGAGCAACAACAGCTAAATGTGGGAGACACTGTCAGTGGTCTTTGCAAACCAGAGATGACTGGAAGATGAAGGGAAGGACAGCGATGATCAGTGCTGTGGAGAAGCAACAGAAACTCTCAGAGGAGTACGACAGGCGGTGGCAGCACTTCTCAGGTGGTCTGGAAAAGAACCAGGTGATGTTGGCAGAAGAAAGGCAAGGCCGAGCGGTCAAACAGTGCAGTTTGTTTTGGGTTTTTTTTACTTTGTCTTGGACTTGAACTTTTTCCCAAAGGCCCTCTCCAGCTCAGGGACAGACAGAGTGAGGGTGAAGGAGCCGTCCGACTCTGACCTGACGACCCGGGCTTAACGAGGACGGGGGGAGGAAAACATTAGGACAAGATTATGACACATGCACTTAACTTCAGGTGGTTTGTGACACAATACAAGCAGACTAATTAGCTCATAAACCGTATCCAAATGCAATCATAAATCTTAACTCCTGCAGTAACCTTTGGTGGAGGTAAAGACAGCCAAATGGCTTCGATTTACACTTACCCACACCCTTTTAACCTAAAACTGCTTCTAAGATAACGTTCAAGAACAAACACACTAACTCCAAAAAGTAACAAGGACTCATTTTGTGAAGCTTATAAATTTGTTTTTTTTGTTCAGACTGTCAGAGAAAAGTTGACTGAACTCTGGGATGTAGAAAAATTTAAATGAAAACAACAAACACAAAAATTACCAGAACAATTAGTGCATTTGCATAGCAAAAACCATTTTTTCCACCAGTTTCATTTGTTCTCTCTCTCATGCAGAGACTCTTTTCTTAGTGCTGATGTCATAACTCAAGAAGCCGCTGTTTTGATTGGCCGGGGCTTTCTGGCCGTACTACTGAGTTACCGGCTGATGATATCACTCTGATTCTTCTAGTGCAGTCTGATTAAAAGTAGAACCCAAGGAGATATAGTGAAGATAAAGTGTCAGCACTGACGCACGTAACAACCAACACTGCCAAATGCAATACTACTGAAAGACTGTGTACAAGTTACATAACTGACGATCCCCCTGCAGGGTGAATCAGTCATCGAATAAATACATGTTATCAGTTTCACTTTTGTCATGTTCCCAAATCAGTTTCTCAGAGCAGGAATAAAATGACTGTTTGTTTATATCTGTTTCCAGGGCTCAATGCTGCAGACGTCTCTGCATGTCTGTGTGTGTGTGTGTGTGTGTGTGTGTGTGTGTGTGTGTGTGTGTGTGTGTGTAACCCACCCAGGTCGTTGTTGTTCATCATGGCATTGGAGCCTCGGAGGCGCGGGCCCTGCTGGGTGAAATGATATCCAAACTTCAACAGCGTGGTGTTTTTCTCCAGCATGCTGGCTATCTCCATCTCCACCTTGTTGCCTAACGGCTGGCTCTGGAGTTTGGAGAGAGAGAGGGGAGGGGGATACAGAGGAGGTGGTGATCTCCGTTGCAGCAGAGGGTAAACTGGCAGGGGGGTAACATGCTTTTTCATTTTCAATCAATCAGTCAATTGGCAAAAGGAAGCCGAGAGAAAGAAGTCTGACTCATTCAACAAGTTGAACTAATGAGTCACACATGTACAGCTGTGCACTATGACACACCACAATGTAATCAGGGAGCATTACACTGACGTGGCAAAGATGGCCTGTGTGTACTACCTGACACATACACCCGCACACACACATTTTTTATGGATGGTACGTGTGAACGGGTCTGCATGTACTCTATGGAAGTGTGTGTGCCAGTTGGTACCTGGTTGTCTATCTTCAGCTCCTGTAGTGTGGTGTTATTCTGCAGTGACTCTATGAGGGCCAGGATTCCAGTCCCTGTAATGAAGTTGGACTCAACGTTCAGGCTCTTCAGCGTCGTGTTCACTTTCAACATCTCAGCCAGGGCCTGAGGAAACACACAGCACATGCTGCATCTTAATCCACTCATTGCTGTGCATGCTCTTTATTTCAGTGACTGGTTGCCAAATTGAAGAATACATCATCATGAAGTGTCTTTGTAAAACTGCTTTATGCATGTCTTATGAGATCGTAAAACAATGGGAAGTGACAGAGGCATGATATGCAACACCAGTTATTGGGAAGATCTAAACCCCACTGTGTCTTCATAAAAATATGATCAGCTATACAATATAGTTTTTAAAGATTTTTAAGAAAGACATTTTACAGACATGAAAAACACATAAAGAAAGTGTTCATAGATAATAATATATAATAATAGAATGGCATTATGAAAAAGGCAAACATGGCATTTTTATGAACAGTGCAACCCACAGATCAGTCAATCTGAAACAGATTCTGTGTGCAGCATTTTGTGTTAAACGTTACAGTTGAGACTTACAAACGCTACAGGGTCGTTGCTCCTGGTTCCTACAATACTAAACCTCTCCACCACAGTGTTCTTCATCAGAGCCTCAGCGTACGCCTTCAGGGTCTTGATGGGGATGTTCTGGGTTCAGAAAAACACAGAAACATTACAGCTCAGTAAATGCTATATATGTTTCACTCATTATTTATCTTCAGATCCAAGAAGCAAAAAGATTCATTTATGTTTTTGTGTTTTTATTTCAAAAAGGTTCCATTTTAGTCATTTTAGTCACTCAAACTATTGTTTACACTTAATAAAAAAATATGGTTTTATCTGCACTACATCTCTGAGGTTCAAGTGTGTCTATCATTAGAAAATGATTTTATGGCATTAAATTTGTGCCTAAAACATGTTTTACTAATACATTTTTGTGCATTTTATGCCCTAAAAGGATTTTTTTATCGCATATTTACAAAATATGTTATTCAATTAAAATATGAGTTTATTTCTTGAAAAGTAGCTTATAAAATTTCATCTGCAGGGACAGACGACTATAATTAATAGAGTTTCAGCCAAGCGGGCTGTCCACATCCAAAATAAATCAAAATCAAACATGTTGCTTTTGAGTTTGAAAACGCATTAAACTAATTTCCAGAATAGGCACACACACACACACACACACACTCTTACCCTGATGTTGTTGAGGTTGACCTCGACCAGGTCAGGGTCGTTCCTCTTCACTCTCAACAGGGTGTCTTCTACGTCAGTGGAGTTGGGCTCTTCATCAGGGACTGGTTTATACTGGGTGCACTGGATCACACCTGCAACACATTTACAGAACACACTCATGTACAGCAGGAGACAGTTGGGACAGTTGATTAAACCAGTCTTACTGTGGGAATGACACTCATTTAAACATGACTGTAGCCTTGTCCCCACATGTGTTCATTAAGAGCCGACATTAAGACTGACAACAAGTCTGCAGTATTATCTGGACAGTTGGTTGCTAGCAGTCCCTGCCAAACAACAACATTTTCCCACAGTTAGTGATCACATTAAATGTTACTCTTGATTATGGGACTCTCTGCTGGTTCTGAAATTAACTTTGTACAGAGAAGGTCATCCTTCAACTGCAGAGAAAACACCACATTTACAAAATCACTAAAGTTTCTCTTTTTTTATATTTGCATTTTTAACCCATTTAGTTATGTATATTTCACGTATATGCTGACCATTTTTTAAAGGATACCACTGCATATAATCGTTTTATTTCTTATTTTATCCCATTTTCCAGACAGTCGGTTTCCAATAATGTTCCAAAAACTGTTTTTTTTTTTAAATGTTCAGGATTAGGGTTAACCAGTGAACATGTAACATGCATATAATGCAGAACAGACTTGTCAATTAATCAGCACATGTAGCTATTTTGCCACACAGGTATATTGTAAGTTTTACTACCACAGCATGTGATAGATTACATAACTCAAGTTTCAGGTCTCTTGAACGTTTTGGTTGGTATACATAATTTTTGTAAGACTATAGTAATATTGGGACACTAATTTACATTAACATCTAATTCAGAGCATATTATGATTTCCCTTTAAACATAAAGTCGAGTGCCTGACTGTTTACTTTTGAAATACAGATCTCCATTGTCTCCATGTGAAACAACAACGAAATGATGATAAAAGACTCAATGTTCAAACTCATTTTTAACTACCGTCCTGTGTATCAGTTCTGAAAACAAAGCAACTGACAATCTGAGCAGGCGAATCACCAGTTTAGAGCTGGTTCTCTTTATGAGAGTCATATTTGGAAGTGAGGTGCTCGGCCTCTGTCTCTGTTTAGAGCTGGAGGAGAGTCTATAGGATGAGCCACCATGCAAGATAAACAATGGCTTATCAACGTGTGTGTGTGTGTGTGTGTGTGTGTGTGTGTGTGTGTGTGTGTGTGTGAGATGGGGAGACAAAAGTAAAATTTAAATACCATAGTTTATAGATAGTTTTTTTTGACTTAGTGCTTAGTTTTAGTCTGCGTAACTATATTTGTGCATGCTTGGAGAGCAAATCTTTATCTTTGGTAAAATAAACCAACATTCTGCCAACATGAGATCATTTCACTTGACTCCAGTCCAAGTCAACTCTCTTCTACATGTTTCTTGAATGAGGTGATATTTTATCAAACTAGTTGAGTGATCTGCTTTATTTTAGGACACTTTTTAGTTGTGTCTTGCACCACATGTATCTGTGATTGAACCACGTGAAGACAGGTCATGCAACTGGCAGATTTCTGAAAAAAAAAAAAAAGATTACATAAGTTATAGTGCATGTGTGCAAGCGTGTGCGTACTGTTGAGGCCTTGCTTGTTGACTATGGTGCTGCTGGCCAGGGCCTCATAGTACTGCTGGTTACTCATCAGGGTGTGCATACCCAGGATAGCTGGAAGACAGCAAGAAGACTGAATGAGGATGGAAAAAAATGAAGGGAATGAACAGCTGGTCAGAGGAAAAACACAGAGAGAGAGAGAGGGATGCTGAAAAAGAGTCAATAGATTTAATGATTGTCTAGTTACAGCCATACAGTGGACAACCATGCTAATACAGACAGCACATCAGCGCTTGCAGCATCACAAGCAAGTCAAACCTGACAACACTCAAGCAGCTGTGTGCTGTAAGGTTTCAGGTACAATAGTTTAAATCAATAACATGTACTAGCTTTGGTTTCCTGCCCTCTGTTGGCTGATTACAGATCATGACTATAGAGGACGTCAAGGTATCGGCCTATGAAGAGGAATCCTACTTGTGTCCTGGCAGCAGTGGATCTGAAATATGATTTTTTTTTTAACTGAGCTGCTACTCTGTGGGCACTTTATAAAATAAACGATTTAGAGACGATTATCATTTCAGAGAGATCGAGAGCATGAGAACAGAACAGTTTTCAAAGGTGTTAACAATGAGGGAACACAAGCTACCAAGCTGACCTTAGTAGAAGTGGGACATGCCCCCCCCCACCCCCCACAACAACTCTAGGGACTTCTTGTGCTCCAAAAATATTTCTCATTTTCAACTCTAAGCTTTACGCAGCAGTATTGTTTTATGATACATTTCTGCCATGCTACAGTAATGCGAGTAGTAGTGACTAGATGTAATGTAGTATTCAGAGTTGTGACCTTATCTTTTTCTACTGCTAATTGACTTTCAAGGCATACAGTCATTTTCTGGATCAAAATGCTTTTCTAAAAGGTATAAAATGTCCATAAAAACGTTTTAGTATAATGCCTTAAAACTATTCATGCGACATGTTTTAGAAACATGACAATTACAAAATATAGGTAATTCTTGATTTTGTTAAAATACATATTTTACATCAGAAATGACTTCAGAGATTTCAGTTCAGCAAATTTCAAAGGTTAATGACATGGAGTGATCCATCCTGATTACTCTCTAAAATGAATGTTTTGTTACATCAGATGTGTTAAAGGTTTGTACACACAGCAAAATATTTGCCACAGTAATAACTTTTTGCCATATATTACACAGACTGGAGGGGAATCCCAGTGTAATGTATGTACATGTCTGACAGTCTGAATATGTCACTGAGTCGAGCTGCACGGTTTTGCTAAATGTCTCCTTAACACAAGCTGACAGCATGAACATGACAGAAGGACCAGAATGGTTCCATGCAAACACTGCGTGCAGACTACAGATACCCTGGGTGGTGTTCAGCTAGCGAACAGAAACATCCAGCAGGGATGGAGGAGGTGGAGGGACTGATGGAGGGATGAAGGGGAAGGGTGGAGGGAAGGTGGAAGGAGCGCTGGAGGAAATGGAAAAGATCTGGATTAAGGAAAAGTAAATGAATGAATGAGGGGAAGTTGAGGCTGCGATGGTGTTTACAATAATTAGTGAGAGAAGATGAAGAAGAATCAGACACCTGCACTTTAGCACATTCAACAGATCAGATCCAGTCTATGAACAGCATTCATTCAGAGGATTTTATGTGAGGACGTCGGTGTGTATGTGTGGGAGTGTGCCTGGTTTTTGTTTTGTTTTTTTGTTAATAAAAAAATCCAAAAGTGTCTTCTTAAAATAGGAAATAAAATACTGTGTATATTTGGTGACAAATGAAAGAAAACTGAAACCAATAAGCCTGAATGCAAGTAGTACATATGAGTATGAGGAGGCGTGAGGAGGTGTGATTATGTTACCTGCGATATCACAGAGTTCAGCATCTGAAGCACTAGCCAGGGCTTCTTCGAGCTCCGGCTCCAGAGTCACACTCTCTATGATGGGGTCCACCCTCTTTTTAGGCACCCAGGCTTTCCCTACAACATGAGTGGAGAGATGTAATACAAAGACATATGCACAATAACCCTTGGCTGAAGACATTTTGTGAATTTAAGGTCCCCCTCCACAGCTCTACATTTTACACTTTATTCCTTGAGATATTCGGAGTGGGCTATATAAAGGTTTCGGTACCAGTGACACAATGATACCTGTGTTATACTTAACAATATGTTGTGATAGTTTTCTGATTATTTTCTACAAATGTTTTTCATGTAACGAAACATGACAAACCCCCAAATGGCATTTTTCATCGTTGTAGAGGGAAAAGCAAAGTGTTACTAATGACATTAACGATGGTGCCGCTCTATTCAAGTGTCCCAGTGAGCCATGACAGTGTGACAGCGAGCCAGCATGCAGAGGACCCCGAAAGTGAGGCTCAACTTACGTCTTGGATTTTGATGTGAATGCTTTTAACGAGACGGAAACTCATAATTACAGTAACTCCGATACGACATGAAGGCGGCACCGGTGCTACACAGATACAGAGAAAATGTCTAACCATGACAGATAAATCCTGGTCATGACCTTTCACCTTTATATAGGTAATATTTCCTCAATAAATCCTTTTTAGAGAAACAATGAAGGCCGCTAACCAGCTCCCTTACATAACAGGTGGGCCGTCTGAGCTGAGCATGCCGTCATCACGTCACACCTGACCACAGGCTGTCGTCGCTATGTCTGACTGTAAAGACCCAGAGATTTGTGTCTTTACTGATAGGTCTGCTATGTCTGTGTGTGTGTGGTCAGCGCCTCAAGTTTCAGCCAGACATTTCTTTGACCCCCACATAAACTCAGGCTGCTGGCAGCAGAGAGGCGAGATTTTGCACAGAGCACTGAGCAGGTTTTTGAAAACCGCTGCATCATTCCACATTTTTTAGCACGCTGTTAAAAGTCATGACTAGTACAAATCAACCTGTTTCAAGCTCTGCAATGCGACAAAACCGTAGTGGGCTTTGTCTCAGTGTAGAAGGAGGGTGATGACAGAAGGCTTTGAACAGGCTGCAGAAGCTGCTGTCACTCACATGCTCTGTTTCACAGCTAACTGGGTTGCTCAATGGTACCCTGGCTGTAGTTGTTGAGGGAGGGGAGATTGTTTCTCATTTCCTTTCCCCACCTGCAGTTTCACAGCTGATCTGTGAAACGACATTGAAATGTGTCTTTTTAAGTGCACAAGAGCTCTACAGCAACAACACCAGCAGAAGAAGACCATGACGAAAGTGACAGCAGGGACACCTTCTAGAGTTTCACATCGAGACGTCTGGTATCTCTCACCATCCATCACACACCTCTGTGTCCACACTACACTGGTGCTGTGCTTGCTGTCAGGCCTAACAAGGCCTGATGAGGGGTGGTCTTGTGGAACCAATCAGTGGAGATTCCCATGACAGACCTCTGACTTTAGGGGTCAGAGGCATTGCAAGATTTGTGGCTTAGATACATTATTCATCCATTAACATTTCTTTTCCCGCTACATCTCCAAGATCGGAGAGTCCCTCCCCTCCTCAACGCATGCATGCACAAAGCCACCTTTTCACCTTTACTATGAGAAAGCAAGTTCTTACCTCTCTTCTCCCCTGTGAAGGGCACCAGGTCTTCTTTGTCAGGATGCTCTTTGGCCTGTTTCTCCAGATGGGCCAGCAGGTTGTCTCTCTGAAACTCTCCCGTCGGAGATTTCTTTGTCTGGTCTTTCTGCCGCATCCCAGCTGGCAACAACGCATTCTGGACAAGGATGAGAATTTACACAATTTAATTGAATTTGTCTGGCTTCTCTCTTCCTATTATAGTAGTTAAGTCCTGTAATACCTTGCAACATCAGTGCAGAACAATGAAGAATGACCTACTCAAGGCTCTCTTCCTTACTACAGTAATACTGCTGAATAAATAAAATACTAATCTCCATTATATATCTTCCAGGCACCAGTGGTGCCACTGAGATCACTCTTTTTGAGAGTCAGGGGTGAGGAACAAATCCTGCACGTTTTGTTCTGAGGAATTAATAATTAAAGATGCCTGAAAATTGGGACACCTTTAACTCATTGTAGCTATACATTAAAAATGGCATGACGTGATATGATGCGATATGTCCTCTACATGTTGCCAGTTATCTATGGAAATAACAATAAATGAGATGAAAGCTCCACAAATAAATAAAATGAACAAAAAAACTATCAAATTATGTCCAACACTGATATATTTTAGGAGGGAGACAACAAATATACAAAAAAGGTATTACAGTGTTAAAGCAAAGTGAGATAGATATAGAGACGGTGGTACAGTATCTTTCCTCTGGTCAATGTAACTCCCACATTAGTCACTATCTCTACTCTAGCCGACACAGGACCACGACATTTCCCAGAGCTTCATCGTGTTATTTTCAACCTAAAGCAACATTAAAAACCAAGCTCTTACAAGTGCTACTTATAGCTTCACATCTTATCAGTCCTCTCAGCACTCAGAGGCCTCGCTCTCCTCATGACTCTCTGTCTCTCTCTCTTTGCCTCTCACACTTATTCCTCTGCCTTCAGTCTCGCAAAGCTTCAAATGAAAAATACTGCCAAAGCAGAAACACATTTTCAAAAACATACCAAACTATTTACACATTTACATGATTGTTTGGTTTGAAATACACTCTTTGGAAGTAATCTCTCTCATTCAGTCTTTCCAGTAATGGTCCATGAACATTCACGTGACTTACAGTGGTATTTATAGTATAGCCGGGAGTATATCGCACCATCACTGCCGAGCTTTTTATGTCACACGTTCTTTCAGCTGTAGATAACGGGCACACTCCCAGTCCCAGCATGTTATTTTTACCAGCATGAGACTCAAGTCTTTCTCTCCTGTCCCGTCTAACTGTACTGTCCTCTGGTCTCTTCCCCTGTCATTCCACCCCCTTCCTCATTTGGTCTCTATGTCACTCTCTTATCCTCTCAGCAGCCACAGAAGTAATCTATAGCACATGAACTTTTAAGATGTGTGAGTAGCAAAAGTGGCAACAAAATGATATGTTGGCATAATATTGACATATTATCACCATAAACAGTAGATATGGTAAACATATCAATACTGTTTACACATCCAGCAGATACAGAGGAACATTAGCATTTATTTGGAGTCATGTTTTCTGGCCACCTGATGAATGTAAGACCCATATTCACTCTTCTTTTAGCTACGGTTTGGTCTCCACCAACTCTCAAAAATATCTGGCTCTTTAGCTGCTAAATGCTAGCTTTGTCTGTTAGCCATTTGGTGCGGGGCATGAAGCGCACAGTAGGTTTATCAGAGCTTTTTTGCTAAAAATAGCTGCCTGTTGCTGCAGTAAAAAAAAGTTGAGTCAAAACAAAAACCATAACAATGAGCTGACATACACTAAAATACTCAGTAAAAATATGAATTCATGCAGCTTTAAGTGATGTACTTGAGTGAAAAACATTTTCATTTCTGGGTGAACTTTCCATTCTAAAATGAGAAATGTTACCAGTAATCCAGGTACATGAGCTTTGTATTAACCTATTCCAGTTTTAAAAAGGCTGTTTGAGCTCAAATCCAAAGATGTAACAGAGTTCAAGTTACAGCCACCAGCATGAGACCACAGGTAAACAGTATGAAGCAGTCCAAGTTGTAGTGTGTCACTGTATGACTGTGAGGCGGTACTGTATGTACTGAAAACTCAAAATGTTCTCTCTCTTGATGATTGACAATAAATTTATCTCTCCACAATCACAGTACAGCTAGCAGACATGTTTTTGTCCAACATTATGGGGCTTTTCCAGTGGCTTACTGGAACTGATGTGGGAAGCCTTGCTGGGAAAGTCTCAGTGCGTTTCAAAGCAAATGGGCACTTAACTGTTGTGCAACGGGTTACCCTCATAAACAGGCACAAACAAGGTAAGCACGCACGCACTGCCTCTCACTGTCTGTTTACGTCATCAGTCCCTCCGGTCACTCACTGCTGGCATCAGTCTCACACACACACACATACACTAAGTCCTGCACATTATGCCCTTCCAGTCATCCTCTTGGCATTGAGGGGCAATCCAGTCTCTGTGTGAGCAGTTAGACATTCATCAGAAAGCTTCATCACGGCTTCTGTCACCACCTCGACCCGTGATACATCACTGAGGGTACGAAGCTGGCGGTGTATGTAGAAATAAACACTTCATAAAAAAGCAACAAAAACTAAACACAAGTATATCCGCTGAACTGTACCTACTGTAGCACAATGACTAACAACATGATCCCACTGCACTTCATACAAACAGAGAAATACTGTAAACGATAGGGAAGGTGGCGACTAAACAGTGTTTTGTAGAATTTATCTCTGTTGGCTCAGTGTCACTTTAGCCTTAATAACCAACACTGCTTCCTTTACTTCCTCACTCATGTATTTCACTAGTGGTTATTTTCATTATGGATTTATTAGCATTCATTGATTATTGTTTTGATAAGTTGTCTATAAAATGCTAAAAATAAAAAGAAGCTAATCACGATTTTGCAAATCCAAAGATAACGTCATCAAACTGTAACTAATGATCTAAAACAGAGAAAATAGCAAAGCCTCATACCCGAGACGCTGGAACAACCAATGTTTGGAATTTTTTGCTTGATTAATGAATTAAACAACCAATAGATTTTTTCAACACATTTTCTGTCAATCGACTAATTGATTAATCAACTAATCACTAAACTATATACACCTGTATGCACTGTATTCATCCCTAATTGTTTATATACTATATATATATATATACATATATATATATATATATATATATAACAGACTCAATAAACTGATCCGCAAGGCCAGTGACATTGTGGGGGTGGAGCTGGACTCTCTGACGGTGGTGTCAGAAAGGAGGATGCTGTCCAAGCTGCGGGGCATCTTGGACAATGTCTCACATCCTCTCCATGACGTACTGGTCGGACACAAGAGCACCTTCAGTGGGAGACTCACTCCTCCCAAATGTATGCCACAGGAAATCATTCCTGCCTGTGGCCATCAGACTGTTCAACTCCTCCCTCTGAGTGTCACTGACACTACGAAACAGAACAGAAAGATTCTGGACTAATCTCCCCTCGGTCAACAACTACTACCTCATTATTTACATTTATATTTATACTTGAACTGTGCACTACTGACTGTTACTGACTTAAAATTACAGTAATCTGTACAATAATTCACCAGTGCAATACATATATATACATACATATACATTGTTATTGCATATATTTTTGTACTTTTATTTTTCACTTAAATATTGTAAATGTGTATATTTTTTATTTTCTATTTTTTATTTTTATATTTTGTACATACTTTTAGTTCTAAATTTTTGCTACTTTCTACTCTTGAATGGGAGCACCAGTACTGTACAACTTCCCCCCGGGGATCAATAAAGTAATTCTGATTCTGATTCTGATTCTGTTTAAAATTGATCCTGTGTGGGTCAATATAGCAACAACGCATTTGACCCAGTAGCTTTGACCCAGTGTTAGTTAGTGCTACTTTTTTTTATTATTGTTGGGTTACTAGATCAAAACAACTCCTTGTCTTGGGTTGTTTTCTACCCATTGATATCAGGTCAAGTTAACCCATTATTGAATTGACAGTTTTATTTTCTCTTACCTATTTTTTATCATAGATCATATACACATGCTGTAAAAACTATTTTGTGTAAACCAAAGATTGCGGGTCGTCATACAAATTTCACACATCCTCTTTAGTTTGATTACAGTCAGTCAGAGAATATCAACGCTAATGGTCACATTGTGGAGTAACACTAACTGCCTGTTAGTATACTTTGTCTACACAGCATTCAAAGCACAGTCCATCAGCTGCCACTGTACTAATACTGTGGAAACCATTATTTACATTACAGCCATTTACTCATGAGCAACTCAGATGAAAACACAAGGACTCGTAGTAATAGCAATGTACAGTATACTGCAGTATATTACATCGGGCGGTTTCATTAAGCCCGTATGACCACATAACTCTCCACTGACACCAACGTAGTGACATAGAAACTTCTCCATATGGAATTTATATTATAAACTTACATCAGGATCCAGCTCCTCTAACTCATCCTCTAATCGCTGCAGCTCTTCCTCTGACAGTTTCTTCAGCAGCTCGTCCTCGTCTATGTCCCTGTACTTCTCCATCTCCTTCCTCATCACCGACATGATGGACAGCACACCTGGAAACATGGATAATGTCAACATGACAACAGTTAAAAAAACATACAAAATGAGGTGATAAAAATGAAAACATGGATGTTTGAGGATGGCTAACATGACATTAAATATCTGCAATATTGACTGGATTGGAAGGATTTTACCCTTAACATTTAGATAGAAACCATATACTTTGGCCAACTTTCTTATGATTTCTGGCTTTCACAGCATCTTTCAATATCTTCAAAATTGCTCGAGGTGATATAATTAGCAATTAAACCAAACATTTACTTCAATCATCGTTGTCTCTTGTCTTGTATTCTCTTTGTTTTAGATTTCTGAGATGTGTCTGAGATGTGTGATTCAGTGCTGTAAGGTAAATGTATACTGTATAAATACATAAAGGGATCTGAGAGGTATTCAAATGGTTCCCTCACCTCAATAACCCCCTCCAAACGAGAAAAAGACTAAATGCAGGAGATCAGGAGCCTGTAAGACCCTGCGGTTTGAGAAAGAAATATGTATCTGTAGATGGAAAAAGCACTAATAAAATTATTGTTGAAATAACATTGTGTGTGAAAACCCAGAGCAAAGCAAAGCTGACTTTGATGGTCAATGTCAATGTCATGTACCCACCTCAGTGACCCCCAGCTCAGGGGTAAAACAGCAAAGGCAGCCAAGTGCCCGTAGTGCTCCTGGGAAAGAGAGAGGCCTGGAGGAAAATGAAGCACAGAGTGAGAAGAGATGAATAGCTCTCAAAATGAGAAAGCAATAGACACACTAAATCATCTATGGAGAAAGAAATGAACCACCATATTCCACTGCTTCCTTTTTCTGCTCATTTTCCCGTCTCCATTTCTTCCTAAACTGACAGGTTTTCAGAGGAAGGCTGGCAAAGAAAGTGTTGTTTTAAACTGTGTTTTTCATATCTTATGTTTTTGTCGTAAAAACTGTTTAGTAGTTCCCCATTGAACTACCATATCTGAAATACTGGTGTAAGAACGTAACCTTTACAGACCAGCTGATGCTGTTTTCACTGCAGATGCACTGAAGATCAATTTGTACGTTACAAACGTGATGTAACATGTAAATCAGTGAGTAAGTTTAGAGGTGCTGGTTGGTGGATTTTGTTACACTTAGACAGAGCCAGGCTTAGCTGTTTCCAGTCTTTGTGCTAAGCTAAGCTAATCTAACTGGCTGCTAGTTGTAGCGTCATTAACAGCAATATGAGAGTGGTGTTGATCTTCTCATCTAAATGAACGTATTCCCAAATGTCAAGCAATAATTCTTTGTTGGAGACGAGACATGTGGCCTTAGCTTGAAGGGATAAACACTGGTTTACATGCCACAACAACATTTACTTTTACTGATTGTGATGAAAAGAGTTTTGTTGGTTTGCTGGTGTTTGCCTCATTAATAGGGATATCAGGAGAGAGACGGTGGAAAACCTAATCGAGGCTTTTCTGACTGTGTGATTGGTTGGTTAGTTAATTGTTGTTGTTAGTTAATAAAAAAGAGGAAGAAAAAAATAGGCTTAAAACATCCCAAGTCATCTGCTGATGTTATACAAATCAGCTGTTTTCAACAACAGATAGATAGGCCTACCTGAAACAGAAAACAAAAAACATTCAACTACAGGCTGCTAAAGTGTGGTTGCTGCAGTAGCTAAATCATATAAGCAGCAGACAAGACTTTAGGTAGCACTACATGTTTTCACCTGTCTACTTGTCATTTTGCCTGTCCAAACTAGCGCTCTATTTCCCCCCAGAATTATATCCTGCTGCTGACCCGTCTGCCATGAATCACTGTCAGAAGTGCTGCTCTGCTTTCTGTCTCAGGGCACTCTGCAGAAAAGTATAAAAGTCAACCCAGGATAAACCAAATATCTTGTCCGGAAATGTGTTTTTTCTCGTGCTTTCCTTCTCCGCCAGAAGTGTGGACAGATTGTTTCCAACTCTCTGCATTTGAAGACAGAGTCTTGGCTGTGGGACCAGATGACTGATGATGGACGAGCTGCAGCGGAACATTTGCGGGTCACAGCACCAAACGCTCGGCGTCTCTAAGCCCTGGCTCCTTAAAACTACAGGTCAAGGTTTGAAATGTGTTGCGAGCTGCTGCTGATAGACGTCCACATGACAACACTAATAATAACTTTACTGAGCCTGCATCAAAGGATGAGGATGTTCTCAAATTAGGCAGAAAGGGTTGAAACGTAGCTTCAAAACTCAACCGAAGTGCAGAAAATGCTGCATTCAAGAAGAAGAAATGAGAGTGCAAACATTTCTTTTTGATCTTAAGTATGTCAGCAAGTGTGTTTTGGCTGGCCTCCTAAAAGGTGGAGTCAAGCCTGCCATTCTTTTGTTCTGCTTTCTCTAAGCTCCATGACAAGACAAGTTTCCAAAACCAAAGATGAAGAACTGGGCTGAACAAATAACGCAGCACGTCTGCTGGAAGAGGCCCGACCAGCTCGGATGATATCAAACAGACCCGCGCCTGTATTTATAACGTTTCTACAAGCTTCTGCTTCATTGGAGGACATTCACAGGGCAGAGAGGAAAGACGAGTGAAGATGACCTGAGCCAGAATGTTCCCTGCAAAGTCATAAACACTTGACTTGACCCTTGCCCTCTAAACCAGGCCTGTCCAGTCCTCAAGTCTCTCAGAATAGCAGCACTGATACAGGATCATTAATCAAGTCAGATGTGTGTAAAACCTTCACACTGATGTTACATGCATGGCATGAGCCCAGCCTTTCTCACAGTAAAATTCAAAATAAGATATCACAATTGAAATATCTGTTTTACGCCTGAATTACACAATCAGCTACTGCTGTGGAACAAAGTGCTATAATGGCCTGCTTCAACAGCAATGTCTTTGTAAATCTTACAGTTAGATTTTAAACATAAACCCTGGTTGAGGCTGTGAGTTTTTCAGCCACATAAATCTCTGCAAAACTCACACATGCTCTCAGGAGTGGCCAAAAAACTCTTACAACCAATAAATCAGCACGTAAAATGCAGCGAGAGCACGGCGGTGGACTTTTAGATGCTGCAGCAGACGAGTTCCTGCTTAATGTCTTCGAACAGCTCACACTGTCATGACATGTACAGTAAGTGGCGTGTGAACATTTCACTTACAATTTCTTCAGTTTGGTAAGTCCAAGATATATTGCTGTCACCTCTAATCTATGTCAAACCCAGTTACCATACGTAGGAGCTTGAACTTGGTGGCCTGACACTACCCTCCACACAATTGTACTTTAACAAGTAGCTTATAGACTCAGATATGAATAAGAACATAATCAATGCTACAAACTCCAGATCCCTCAAAGTTGTTCAGATTTAACTCAAAAATATCTTAAATGTCCTAATCTGGTAAATTTAAGAATTCTACCCAGATGCTGACTGCAGGTTTGATGGTGGATCTGTAGGTGAACAATGGCTCAAATAAGATTTTATATCTCCTGGTAACAAAATAACCACAATATTCCTATAAGGATAAGTGTATTTACAGACTCCATCACTCTTTATGCAATTTTTCTTCTGTTGTATAGGAATTAAAGCTTTACTGTGGCATTTGTATGGTGTTTGTCTAAACTATTTTGCAAGATTTCAGTTGTTAGAATTGCACAGGTCTCTGAAATGGCTCCGTATAAAACAGCTGAGAGGCAACTGTGCATGTAGTGCATGTGGGGGAGATAAGCTACAGGACAGTGTGTGTGTGTGTGTGTGTGTATGTGTTTGTTTTCTCCTGTGACAGTAACAAGGGTGTCCACTTATGTAGTGGCTTTGAGTTGAGCACTGATACACCGCATATATGCTTACCAAAATAGATTCGCACTCTACGTTATGTTTCATTTACATATAAAGTTACCATTTATTCTACAGTTATACGTGGAGTTGAGATAACAGTCGAGATGATCAACCAGTCATTTTTTAGACATCCTCTCATTCTAACAACTTGTAGTGCGGAGGAAACTCAACCCATCAGTGACGGCTGCTGTGTTGTTAGCCTCCACTTTGGGGACCCGTATGGAGTCGTCTATCATGATCTGTATAATAAGGGGCCTAGCAGCTCGCCTGCTGCCTTGGACCTGAGGTCAGGCCATTTGTGCATTCTGCAGAGGTCAACAAGTCATATGTGTTACCACATATGTGCCACTTCACTAATCAAAGTTGCTATCTCAAGGTAGCTGCTGATAAGACACATTTCTAATACAAGAGATGAAGAACAGACTTATGAATGCATGTATGCAGGTTTCAGATGGTGAAACACTGAGCAACAATAAGTTGATGACAAAGAGGGATGAGCAGCTGCTGTAGAGAGATGACCAAAGGTGCTGTGTTGTCTCAGGTTTACCTCAGAGTATGCACAGCTATGCTAAACAAAACCAAGAGGAAAACCATAACTTACCAAGTAGTAAAGGTTACAAGGCCCCATTTACTCCACAGTGATGTATGTAGGTCACAGAGGAACTGACAACCTGGATGTGATCTCACAGCACTTGTCCTGATTATGCATTATTTATTGATTTGATTATGATACAAATTTGTATCATATCATAGACCACCAACTTACCAATAGAAAGTGTAAAAAATGTTTTGAATCAAGTTCCCCCCACCCCCACCCCCACAATAGCTGCTGTATTTGATTATTAGAGTATTAGAGTCCCTGTCTGTGTGCAGGACTTGTGTTAGGACTAGCAGCGTGCCATTACTTTAAGAGGGAAGCCTACAACAGCCAGTAAAACATTGTCCAACATGAAGGAAAAGTGTAACAGTGAAATAAAAAAATATTCCTCAGTTTTCCTAGAAAAGCCTCTTTTAGTCTGAATGACCTCATGGAAACCTATTTTCTCCCAGTAAAATGTGTTGTAGGCTACAATATTAAAACCTTGATATGTGATCTTCACTAATTTGACTGTTTTACAGCCTGCAGTATACTTTTTGCATTTATTTCCGTACCTCCTCCAGCGCTATTTATAGCCGGACGGTCCCGCTGGGTGACAGCAACGAATACTTTGACCAGATATGGTTTCCTTCAGAGCCGCCTGGAGTCGCACTGCGCGGTCCGCTCTGCTGCAGGCGCACAACCCGGGAATCCGCAGACAAACTCCACTAGACGAAACCGTCCATGACCCGCAGATAATCCTGAATTCAGCAGATTTCAGCGTGCTCACAAAGTTTCCTCCCCCGTCCCTGGTCGACTCGCGGCGGGTTTGCAGAGTCTCATCTCCCGCAAAGGGCAAAGTAAACTTTTGGAGAGAGATCCTCCTCCTCCTCCTCCTCCTCCCCCCCAACACGGCTGCCCTGTCACTCCAGTGATGTCATGAACTGAAACTATATCCATTATCGGACACACTGACTCTCCATCATTTAGCCCAATAAATAACAACGTTAATGCGTACAAGCCTACACCCAAGTGTACGTTAGACCCACTCGAGGTTGCTTGTTATAGTTCGTGTCGTGACACACGGTGTTAAATACAGTGGAAGGTACTCAGATAATGTAAATTTAAAAATGTTTGGGAAATATCCTTATTAGCACCCCATTAGATCAGAAGATCCACACTCTCATATCTGTCCATTAGATATGAAGTTACAGCCAGCTTAGCTTAGCACAAAGGCTGAAACGGAGAGCTAGCCTGGCTAACATCAGTTGCCAGGCAACCATGGGACACTCCAGCCAAGAAATAGTCCATAACCTCCACTAAAAGGCAAACTATTCACACTTAACAGTTTCTGAACACATATACATTAGAAAAAACATAATATGTAAGCTTTAGCTGTGTTTTCTTACTGTTGGCCAGAGGCAGGCTAGCTGTTTCCCCGTTTCCAGTCTTTGTGCTAAGCGAAGCTAACCGGCTGCTAATTGCGGCCTTACATTTAAGGAAAGATGAGGGTGCGATTTTTTTGCTGCAACAGGCGTATTCATTCTTTACATGCACATAGACGCCATTACGTTACAGAAAAGTATATATAAGTTATATATAGTTTTATATCATAGCATATTTCCCAAAACATCAAATTATTCCTTTAAAGTAGGCCCAAAACGTTAATGTACTCCTTCGGCAGAAAAATGACTGATTATGACAAATTTCTTTATTAGGTTGTTAATACTGACGCATCAATGTGTACACAGCATTTTGCTGTTGTTACTCCTGTAAAGTTAGGTAGTTTAGTCCATTGGTTCCCAGCCTATGGGTTGGGCCCCCTCAAAGGGTCACAAGATAAATCTGGGGGGTCGTGAGATGATTAATGGGAGGACAGAAGAAAAAACAAAGTTCTGTTACACAAATTTAATATTTTTATTTTTATTTTATTAAATGAAGCCATCTGAGGCCTTGACAGGAAATGTCTCTTTGATAGAACTGCTAACAACTCTGAGTACTGAAAAAGTAAAAAGTAGGTCTTAAAAAAGAACAAGTAGAAGCTACTTTTATGTAAGGGGTCACAACCCAAAAATGTTGGAAATCACTGGTTTAGTCTTCAACAATGTTATTGTATTTTAGAAGCATGTTTTTTTTAAATGTTAATTCTTAATATGAAAAATAATCAGTAGCTACAGCTGTCAAATAAATGTGGTGGAATAAAAAGTACAATATTTCCCTCTGAAATGTAGTGGAGAATACTTAAGTACAGTGCAGGTCCACAGGTCAAATGTGCCACAGCTGTATGACACCCAGTCATGTCTGCCCTGAACCATGTTCCCCATCTCTACAAATTGGAAAACTAATTTATGCAGCAAATATGACGTGTGATGTCTGTGTGTTCAAGAATGGATATACTCCAGTTGGATTTCCCATTTAGTCTTTCTGACAATTTGAGCTGCTCTCTCAAGATAAGCGACCAGTGAAATTAAGCGTTTGAGGTGACATAGCCTTTGTTATCCTGCCTGGCGGGAAATATCAAAATGAAAGAAAAAAGTGCTTAAAAGAAGGAAGGTCGCACTGTCAAATGAGGTAGCTCATTCTGCCAGGTGCCCGGTATGGAAAACGTAAAATGATCTACCTTCATTTTAAGGACATTTACACTGTTGTAAAACATTTACTCCTGGTAGGTCATACTGAATCGACTTCTACTCGACAGAAGCACTACGCTACAGCCATTTGATGCTTTTTTACCCACCAGACAGAACACACCAATCGGTTGTAGAAGACACTTAAAAGCTCTTTTATTTTACTGGCAGTTCATCCTGAGAAAGCAGCTCACATTGCCAGAACACTGCCAAATAAAACTTTTTAAAAGCTTTCAGTCAAAGTACACCCTCCTTTGGCTACATGTTTTAATAGAACAAATCCTTGTGAACAGCCTTTCATTTTGAATCAACACTAGAAATATTACAACTTATTCTTTTCAGCCAAGTAACAAAAGAATAATATTAAACAAGGTGCTCTCATCAGTGAGGTTATAACAACTACACAGATTAATGCAGTTAAGTCTTTTAAGTTGGATTAATGTAACAACATATATACACAAAACGACGTGCAAAATGAGCCACAGCATTGCATGCATAAGACACAGCAAACAAAAAACTAATTATATGGGGGAATAAAGTCATAGATAACACAACAAACCATGCAACACACAGGTGACTTTACTTGAAGGAACATTTGATGGCCTCCGAGACAAATGTAAAAGTTTCCAGTTTGTAAATAAAAAAAATAAACCTCAACAAAACATCTTCAGTCTCAAGTTGACATGGCCCTTAACTATGACCCACAAATTAAAAGGGCTTCTTTAAAGTCCTTTATTGTGAGAAAGATCCAGAATGCTTAAAATGAACCAAGGGCATAGAAAGTGACTTCTGGCACTTTCTTTAGAAAATGAAAAGAACCAGGAAAAGAGCAGTTGTTGGTTCAAAAATACATTTTAGGAGTTAGACTTGCAGTGACAGTCAGCTTGCTGGTTAATTTCCCAACATGCATGAGAAGACATCCTAGGCAGCCGAAGACAGCTCACCGCCGATGTCGGCCATGATGCTGTGAATCCAAAGGTCCCGGTCCTCCAACACAGTGTCCACCAGGTAAACCGTCAACCTGTGTTCCCACTGCTCACCTTTAATCTCCTGCACGCTCTCCACCAGGGCTACCAGCGCTCTATTCTCCACGTGGTTCCTGAATAACATGGAGGCCTCCTCTGACCACTGGTGCTGTGTCATGCCTGCAGGACGAACGGGAGGAGGCGACAGTAATCAGACTGATAACCCAAGCTGCTTGTGTTATCAAGGTGGACCATCGATTAATGAAAACAACCGGCAGATTAATTGAGAATGACAATAATCGTTCATTGCAGCCCTAGTCAACATTGTAGCAATGTATCATTACAACTAGCTTGGAATTAGTATGGAACCAACACAGGAGGGTCCAGCGAGTGCTTGTTTAATACTGACGAATCAATAAGAATTTAATGACACAATACGCTTTGAGTGAGGCGGATAATGATTGTGGAGTAACCAAAGTTTTAATCTGAGGGCTAAAAAGTAATTACTTAATTCTGAAACTGAACTGAGCTAATCTTAAAATAGCAATTCATTACACTACCCGTCACATATGAAATGACATTGCTTTAATGCATATAAATCAATAAAGCCACTGAAAGAGAATTATGCTCTAACTCACCTGCCAGTTGTGCAGTGATAGCCTGGAAGGGCAGCTGTCGGAATTCCTCTTTCAGAGGCCGGAGGAGAGCAGTGCGGACCAGCTCATGTTTGCCGTGGTCCAACTCATAGACGGACACCAAACCGTTGGCCAGAATCCCCTTCACCTGCACGCGGTGCCAACTAGGTTGAGGCAGGAATCAGTTAAGTCATCAACCATCAGACAATAGTAACCTCTTGTTTTTACATTTTGTTCATCACATCCTCACAGCAGAACAAAATGACAGCTGATCTCCCATAATCAGAGATATAGACGACCAGTTCTAGGGCTGTAATCAAGATAATTCATTAATCCTCATATAACACAGGACTGCTATATAATAATAACATCAACTCCAGATCCTAAAGTATTAGGAAATTAATACTGTTTCAAGAAACATTTTCCCATGTATTTAAATTCATACAGCAGTGCGCCAAGATCCAATGAGATAATCTACTGTCTAAGGAGCCTTTGTGGGCTCACTATGAGATTTCGATCATTTGTTGTTCTTAACTTCTTATGGTCATCATAATGAGTTTACAGAAAGATGACAATATAATGAAATATTGTCCATGATGAAGGAACATGGTTTGATATTTGTCAGGTTTGCATCAGGTGCAAACACATTAACCACCTACTTCTTGTCTATTTTGGCAGCGTAGACCTCTCCTGTCTGGATGTGTGTGGCTGTGTCGGTCTTCCCCGTCTGGTTATAATAGAGGATCATCTCCCCCATCAACACCACCAGCTTATGCAGGTCCTGCCATGGCTGCAGCACAAAGTAACCAGGGTGACAGGCCACTGGCACAAACACATCCATATTCTGACCAGGCTGAAAGAATAGGAGGGGAATGAAGTGTATATTACCACAAGATTTTGTTGAATATGTTTCTATTTGGCTGATAAAGTTCTGAGTTTCGTTTTTTTTTCTATTTCTGCAGGTACAGTTATTCTACCATCAAACTACATGTCAAAAAGTGAGTAGACACTGTCATGGTTGTGATCAATTTTCTGTCAGATTGAACTGTGTCAAGGCTTATTTGCCCTTAAACAGTAAATTGTTCTTCATATTGCTTATACATTATACAGCAGCAACTGTAATACCTTACAGCCTGAATGAATTGCCAGTTTGGACTTTTGATAGTGGAGACATGCAAATATATATGAAATACAACAACTTCCTTATGTCAAATATCCCCCCGGGGATCAATTAAGTATTTCTGATTCTGATTTAGAATTGATCTACCGATCCCTTTTTTGAATAGAAATCTACAAACAAAACAAACAAATGATGAATCATAAGATGAGCCGTTAGAGAAGGTTTGTACTTCTCCACACACCTGGGGGAGCTCCAGTCGGGGAGGCATTGGAAGTGGCTGCATCCCAGTTTTGGTGGTCCTATCTGGAAAAGATGAGTCCTCTGCTCTGTGGAGAGGTCGGGTTGAGGCCTTGACAATGGGGTTTGGGACCGGGCTGCTCAAAGTCAACTTCTCCACTAGAGCACTGAGACCTAGAAATGTGGAAAACACAGGTCCATGCAAGACAAACTAAAAATGTCTTACTGTCCGAATACCTTGACTTCACATCGTAGAACAAACAGAAACTCTTTCACAAAAGGAGCAAAGTTTGACCAGGTGTATACAAATGCTGTTGGTGGGAACCGTCCCAGACACAGAACGGACTTTGTGTTTGATGTCTTGTCTTGTGCAATATTACCTGCATCCACAATGCTGTTACTGCTGGTTATGGTGTTGTTGTTGTTGTTGTTCTGTGTTGTGAGTTTCTGCCACAACTCGGACTGGGCCAGCTGATGGTTGACGCTCTTGTCTAGCTCCTGACTGTCAGCACCGATGAAGAGGTACATATAGACCAACCAGTCCCCTTTGTGCTGGTCTAATTTCAAGATCTAAAATGAGGGAAGAAAGGGAGAAAAACCAAGACACACATATACAAAGTCAGAAAGACCTTGAGGTCAGTGTGATTGTTTCACACTGTCTCTAACTAGGCCTTACTTGTAAGCTTGATTTGCAGTGTTTATATTTGGAATATTTGGAGCTAGTTCAAAACAACTCCTCTAACACTCAGCTTTAAGCAGTCAAGCCTTTACAATAAACATACACTCAGTGGCTATTTTATTAGGTACACCTTTCTAATACAGGGTAGGACCCCCTTTGCCCCCCAGCACAGCCTGAATTCTTCATGGCATGGATTCAACAAGGTGCTGGAAACATTCCTTTGAAATTCTGCTCCATATTGACATGATAGTATGAGACACTTAATACTCCTGTTCCACCACATCCCAACCGTGCTCTACTGGGTTGAGTCCGGTGACTGTGGAGGCCACTGGAGTACACTGAACTCATTGTCATGTAGTTTCCTGCCATAGTTATTGCATGTTTGTCCTGCAGCAGCAATCATTGTATAATTTAGATATGTGTTAAACGTTATGCTACAGTATGTTACCTTCATTTTACAGTCTTCAGAGCCCAGGACGGCCTCCTTCACCCACAGAACAGCGTCTGGGCTCCAGTCCCCCTCTGGAACTGTGACATCAGCCAGGCGACATTTGATAGCCTGAAGAGAGAAAAAACTATGCACCTTTACATGTGCTACAAACATATTATTATTAGACAACCACTTTTATATATATTCACAATATTAACATTTTTAGAAACAATGTTTGTTGATGTGCTAGCCAATGATAAACTTGTTTGACAAAACAGCAATTCACATTTACAGTGTATCAACGATCCTTAGCTTCCTTAGTCTTGGTTTTATACAGTGTCACCTGATGTCAATCAGTGTAATTGTATCACTGCCGAATTTCACAAAATTATTCAGGTTGAATAAACATGCACATTGACAATCTGCCAGGCACTACAGGAGGAAAGGGTGTTTCTCTAGCCATTGGAGTAGTTGAAAATTATGGTGTATGTATCTACTTCCACAAAAGGCGCACAAACACAAACAACTGACCTGTGGTGGGATGATGGTGAAGTCTTTGAGGAAAAGAGCGGGCATCTCTCGGAGATCAGTGATCTCTACAGTTGCTGGGACACCCAAGTCAATGAAGAAGATCTCCATCACTCTGTTGGCGTACATGTTGGTGACCTGAAAACATGAGCAGCAACACGTGAGCGGGTGCCAAAGAAATATAACCTGAAACTGCCTGATCAACAATGAGATATCCCAATATTTTCAATATCCTAATTAATTTGAAGAAAATACATTTGAATGATTCTGTTCTTACCTCCACTCTGGACCACTTTCCTTTGTAGCGGGCTAGACAGAACTTGCCGCTGAACGGTCTGGACACCAGGGACTCAGACGTCCTCTGGGAGGAACAATTACAAAAGACACAACTATAAAGACCTTCTACCTTTCCAGAGTTATGTATGAAATCAAACCCAGCAGCTGTGGGAAACACTGCATTTGTGAAACGGAGAAAACCCTAAACAAGGGAATACCAGTAATAAACAAGAAGAATTTTAAAACCTATTCTGTATCACACCAGGAGCCAATGAAATAATATATTCAGGTTTGCATGTACACGTTAGAAATCAGAGGGATTTTTACTTTACTTAACTCTTATGTAGCCACACTCAGGGATGTCAGCTGCTTTTCATCAGCTATCAACAGCAAAACACCTATTCTGACATCACAGATTGGGATGTGTCATCAATTGCAACATGCTTGAAAGCTCGAAACAGTATTGTGTTTGAGAGTGTGGGTTTATTCTTGCTCTAAATATTTGGATAAAGTCATCCCTGCTTTTATCACATCACCTTTCAATGACTATAAAACCTTGTTTGCCTGCCTCCATCGGCACTAGCTTGGTGTAGATCCCAACTTACAGGTCTGTTTTTATAAAGCTCTTTGAGCTATTGCTTTAAAAAGTGCTATATAATTAAGTGAACTTACTGTAGCTATGATAATTCAAGCGGTAAATTGAAACTTTAAAACAACTTCTCTCTGCATCAAGCAGTACACAGAACAGACACCTGACAACTACACTAGTATTCTATATACTATCACTTTTAAGTGCTAAGGAAAATTGAGGTATTCATGAAGTCTACCTGGGAGGTGAA
Source organism: Enoplosus armatus (assembly GCF_043641665.1). NCBI lineage: Eukaryota > Metazoa > Chordata > Actinopteri > Centrarchiformes > Enoplosidae > Enoplosus > Enoplosus armatus. Next base: position 659,958 of record NC_092181.1, on the reverse strand, counting down.
GATGCCTTCCGTTTCTTCAAGTAACTTGCTGAGTCTTGCAGTTCCTCTGGAGGGCAGCTGGCAGTAGAGGATACCATCTGCATACACATTTGTGACACACACGTTCTGATAGGTAGCATTTACCTACAGGCAACAGAAATATTCATGTTAGATAACACAGGGGGGGTTGATAACACTGAGGACCTCACAATCATGGCTGACAAGCTTCTGCTTTTAATTCAAACTGAATGAAACCCTGCAAATTCTTGATTTACTGTAACACATAACTGGCTACTGTTGGACAACACAGACGAATAGAGCTGAGCTGCGATGTCAAGAGAAATGAAAAATATGAGAAACTGCCCTGCTGCTCTGTAATTGGCTGTGTGTTAAATACACACACACAAACTGCTATTCTAACAGAAGGCTCTCCTTGATCTCATGCGTCACACTATACATGTAGTTAGCACCACCATCCTTACAGTCAGAGGGTTGTTCATGGTCTTGTCCTGCAGAGCCTTCACGCAGATGGAGTTGATGTTGACGTCATCATCCTGCGAAGTGTCATACAGCACTGCCACAGGCATCTCATTCAGTTGACATGGCTCTAGTGTCTCCATTAGCAGGATCTTTCCGACTGCCAACTTGTCCAAGGAGGACAGCACCAGTGGATGGGAGCTGAATGCTTCTAGACCTGGGAGAAGGAAGATAAAGAAGGAGAGGAAGTCAATGGGGTTTTGGTTAGATGCCTGAAATAAGGTCTGTGTTTAAAAAAAGCTCAAGATAGTTTCACGCATTGTTTTACGATATAAAATACGTCAGTAAACAGCCCACCCGAGACTTTTTACATGTCTTAAAAAAGGCACTTGCTAACAAGTGGCTAAATGAGAATACAGAGGTTGTTTGGGACATTAAACGTCTTCATGTTGAACACAGAAACTCATCTACTCACTAGTCCGCCTTTACTGCCTTGTTGTCTTTATACTCTATATCTAGGTACATATCTATATCTATCTATTTTCTCTGACAAGTTGGAAGCTTAGGCGACTATGAAGTAATACGACCGTGATGTAGTTAACTTGTTACTACATCAAGTGTTTTTCATTTGTGAAGATTATCTTGCTGAACCAAACATGTAAGTATCAAAAACTTTTGTTTGCCACAGAGCTTATTTTCTGCAGTAATCCAAAGGAATGGCTTTTTGTTGAGGGAACCAGGGCAATGCTAACTTCTGGGTTGGCCTACATAAATATATCATGCCTGCAGAACTCTTTTAGTGACCCCTGACTTATGTTGTACATCTATCTTTGTGCTTTCACCTACATCAGTTACGTAAAAACAAGTCCTAAAGTAATTTCCTAATCTTCCATGCACCTGCAAGTCTAACATTCGTAGCCTGGAACGGCAGAGAGAGGAAGTCCTGGTGCAGCTCCAGCAGATTACTCCCACTGGTTTCCACAGAGAAGCCATAGTCCACATAGTATACCTGGCAAACAGACAGACAAACAGACAAAAGCTCTTTTGCTGCAGAAACACTGACCTATTCTGTAGCTACCAAATGTCTCCCTCCAACAAACTAAAAATCTCCATAAGTGCTAAAGTGCTAAACAAGTATTCACACTCCTTGAAAGACTTTTGTTTTACAATTCAGGAGTTACAGTGAATGAAATTAAAATTAAAATAAAATATTTTAAAGTGAAAACAACTCGACAACTACAAGTAACTAACTATACGAGTTACCTTGACCTTGTTAGGGGCCATAACCTCCATGACCTGAGCTCTGGCCAGCTCGTCTCCGTCCTCCCCTCTGACTGAAACCAGCTGACCAACTACAGGGTTAGACAGAGGACGGTGGGTGGAGCTTTGGCTGTAGAAGGAGCGCATGGCCTCCTCCATGGCCTCCTGGGCATTGGAGTAGTTCTCACCTACATACCTGAGAGACACACTTTTTTTCAGCTTTTCTCAATCTGTGCATGGTAGTTGTCAAAAACTGTAACCTGAATGTTGCAATAACAACGCAAATCATATTATATTATCATATCAATACAACTTTTTTTTTAACTCAACACTTACAACTGCGCACACACCTCTTAACCTTTTTCTGTCTAAACTAAATAAAGATTCAATTCATAATGAAATGATGTGAAACGTTTAACGCTATTATTGATGGCCATTATCAAAGTCAATGCAGAAACATAGGGCTGGCAGCAGCAACGCTGTCTGTGTGGACACCACACGCCTGCGAGACGCAGCAGTTCAGCGAGGTAGCCATTACGCGGCGCTCACACAGGATGGTGTGACTGAACCGTAAGCAAAGGTCCTACACTCAAGGAAGCTCATTGGTTTAATACATGATGTACATGTCACTTACATCACTCATAAAATTTCCAGACAAAACTTTAAATTATTCTTAAAAGTTTTTATTCATTGGCAGGTGAACCACTCTGTTGTGAGTACCTATGTTAAAAACAATACTGCTTTTAGCTTCAGAGACCATTAATTACGTAAAAGTCTGCAAGAACAATGTGTGTCTCACCTTATAGTAAGAGCATTGCTGCTCTTGGCATCAGTAATCAGCACAGACGGGTACTGCTCCGAGGGAAGAACCAGACAGGGAGGTACCACAGGACCCAGGACCTCCAGACCAGAGGGAAGGGGAAGGCTTCGGCACTGCTGGCTTTCTTGACTGACTGTGTCTTCTGTGCCTGCTCTGCTGGAGTTATACAAGATGGCCTGACCAAAGGAAAGTACATTAATGACAAACACATGGATATAAATATCTAAAGACGAACAGGTAAACAGGAAGGATGTCCCTGAGCTCCCTGAAGAATTAAAGGTGACAGGAGAGAAGAAATTATTATTACAACTGTTGGAAACAATCCCAGTTTTCTGCACAACACTCATCATTCCAACTCATCACTTCTTATCACAAGGTTCACTTGTCACTGGCATGTTACTGGCGAGTTAGCATTAACTGTGAGGATATGGTAACTTTACACTACTACTACGACTTACTTAACTAGTACATTGTATTAACTCTGGTACACGCTGTGCCATCTCATTCACTTACCTTCGTTTTGTCATGTGGTATGGGGTACTCCACAGAACATATATCCAGCAAAAGAGACAAGTTGTCCAGAATATGTTCGGGGAATGGCGTCTTGTACGTGTCCATAAAGAGTTTGGGCAAGGCATGGGCCCACAGCCCATGACTGTACTTGGACAGAAGCTCCTTTATTCTTTCACGCACCTGAGCTGACACAACGGCAGCAGAAGATTTTGAAGGGGCAGAATCGGAGGTAGGGGAGGGAGTGACATTGAGAAGGGATAAAATGCCAGGAGCCAATGGAGAAGCTTTGGTTGATGCAAGGCAAGTCCACGTAGGGACGGAGGGCTGAGTGTTTCGGTTGTGGATGAGGGTAGTTGTAGGCAAGTTGTGACTATACTTACATCTACCATTGGCATTAACTGCAAGATTGACACAGGGGGGCAGCTGAGGAGCAGGAGTTGGGTTGCGGACAGGGCTGCGCAATGTGACTGTAGACAACAGCTTGCCTGAATAGGCAGCAACTGGTTGTGGAGGGAAAACGAAGGTGGGCTTAGCCAAGGGGTTATGGGGGGAAACTCTAGGTTTAGGAGGAGGAGGAGAGGGGAGGGGGCTGGAAGGTTGTTCAGGTGTTGAGGGACATGAAGAAATGGGTGTGGTGATAGGGCTTGAAGTGGGTGATGTTGGAGGGGTGTTTGTGGTGCTACTTCTGAAGACAATAGAAGACTTAGGAGGCAGAGGAGGGTAGATCAGGCGGTCAGCTCGGTGGGTGCTAGAAGGTTTCTCCACCTGTGAAGGCCAGACGAGCCAAAGACAAGAGAGAGAATGAAAAAGATAGAGACATTTGAACTCCTATCCATATCTGTTAAGGCAGAAAAGGAATTATGGATTTAATCGATTTGTCTTTTGTAATAAATAAATATATAGACATTAAGAAAAAAATTATTGTTTAGTTCAAGTATTGCATTTCTGAATGTTGTTGGGGGAAAAAGGTTACAGTGTTTATCTTTTCGTAGTAGTTTATTAGTCAAAGACTTCGTATTATTCGCTTCACTTGTAGCATGGGAAGTTGCAGCAAGACGCACTTCCAAGCATCGTACAATGTCTGATAAAAAACCAAAAGAGTAAAAATATTTAAGTTCTTTAAAAGAGACAAACACCATAAACCTGGTGGCTGAGGTGATATCAGGTATTGAAAAAAACCTCTGATGGAACCTAAAACTGTAGTTGGAAAACATTTTTGCAACTAAAAGTAACTTTATCAACTTGTGTATTTAAATAATATCAGATAATTCCCCCCCTTTAACATTAGACATGTAAGGTTTCACAATAGCTACATTGTTTGATCTGGGGTATAATTTGTATGTGTATGTACACGTACAAATAATAAATTATAAAAGTTACTGACTCACCATACACACGTGAGTCCACTTTTCCAGATCTATGAGCGCCTGAGGGTGGAGCGTCTGACTGAACATTTGACTGTAGACCCCTGATAGTTTTGACATCCACAATCCACTGCAGTATCTCTCCAGGAGCTGAGTTACTCTCCTCTGCACCAGCTCCACGTCATAGAGAGGAGACTGCATGGGGAGATTTAACATGACTGATCACCACAAGTACGTCTCTGTGCTTTTTTGATCGAGTTTAATTTTTTTTAAATCACAATTCAAATAAATAAAATCAAAACACAAAGATAAACTTAGCGCAAAATAAACTAATCAACTAACAAATTAAAAGAGCTGACGGAAAACGACTGCTGTGACGTCAATGACCAGCGTGTTTTAAGAGACTAAATATAAATGGTGACAAGTAGAGCCTGTTCCTCCCTTTGTTATACATAAACACAGAGCAGTATGCAATGCAATTCAAAAGCAGGCTGTCAAGTCATTTGAGTAGAAATCAGAGACAGTAGAAAGGTTTTTCTGTACCTGGGATCGGTTGGGTCTGGAGACCTGTTCACGAGGCTCCTCTGTGATAAATTGTACCAAGGAACAAAGAAAGGTTAGCAAGTGCTGATATCAGCAAACAGTCTGCACCAGGCTGATTCGGCATGTTGTTAGTTAATGTGGTTTGGATTAACAGATTTTTGTTTTGGCAGTGTTGTGGCAATGTTGATATTATACACTGGTCTGCGATTACTTCCCCAGCTGTGTCTTTTACTCCCCTTCGGAAAACCTGACATGACAACTAAGCTGATCTGCTGGATTATTATTGGAGCCAATATATATATTTTTCAAATTGATCACTATCAGCTCTATAAAGCACAATTCATTTCTGATCCTTCGTTTATTGTGATTCTGGGTCCGCCAGCTGTTGAAAAACCCCACTGCGCTGGCTATATTGTCATATGGGGTACTCAACGTACATTATCTAAATGGTTCTGGATTAATTTAAATATAATTTAAAAATAGATCCACTTTAGCCCATGTGTGAATTGTGCTGTTGTATTATGTAAGAATATATAACACAATAAATATTGGACGGGGACTCTGTGTCGCCAGATTCACAACACTGGCAGATTTCTTTGTGTGGAAATGCATTTCAAAGAGCAGCCTGAGTGGTTTATTAATATGCAGTTGTTGGTTATGAATTCAGTGCTGGTTGCTGCCATCCAACCAACAAAAAAGATTCTCAAAGGATGAAAAAGATGGACATCTGAAACAAGAAGAGGGTCAGTAATAAATAATCCAAATATTGGAACCCTGATTTTAGTGAAACACTGAAAGGGAATCCATTAAATATTGTGAAATTGATGAGGATAGACACCATGAAGGTCCCACATACCTCTGGGCTTCTGGCAGTTTTCTAAGCACTTGTTTTTCCTGTTGGAAACATGGCAGATGTTTAAGCATGATGTGTATTCAACACAAACAACCTGCGGTAGTTCTTAATACAATAATAAGTGGTCCTAGTGGGCCATGCTAAAATGTCAAAACATTTTCTGCTGGTTTTATGTCATACATGACATAAACTACGAACTGAGAGCAGTGGGCAGGAGGACTGAAAGTTCTATACCACTGCTAATGCATTAAAATAATTGCCCATGAGCAATATTTCAGAATTAAGTACTATTACAAAGTGGTGTTAGTATGCTAACTTTATATTTATAGAGTTATGATTCACACACTCAAAATGTCTGATTGCCAGAAATTATAGAAGAACCAGGTTTAGCTGCATAAGGTTGGTCCACATGTGTATGTTCACCTGTCAGGCACATCACATTGTTTTGCAGCACGTTGAGAAGCCGGTTGTCTGTGTTGGACAGGGGTGATGGAGCTCAACCTTTGGTCCGACTGCCTGATGTTTGGGGAGGACACAAGCAAGTCTATTAGTTTTGGAAGTTACTTAAGGTGAAGCACATACCGAAGAATATATTCCATAACATTCTTCATAGCAAGAGTGACAGACAATGTAAATTACAGAAGCCAAACACAAACCAAAACCAAAACATAAAAAAAAAAACCTGACAACAACTGTGGTGGCTGGGATAGTATTTCTATAGTGTTGTCAGTTAAATGTGCAGCTACTGGTCATCGTTTCTTGATGAAACAGTAATGCAGATATTGTTTACCTGTAGTCTCCTGAGGCGCTGAAGCCTCTGCAGCCCCCGTGGGTCCGAGCACGGTTTGCTGGCCAGTTAGAAGCACCACCAGCTGAGGGCTGACGGAGAGAGGACCTTGGCCTCACTAAAAGCATGGAAAGGGAGATAATGAAAGATGAGGAATCATCAATGAGGATTTTGAGGGTTTATGTCCCCACCTCTCATCCATACACATACACTCATATAACACAATTAACCTGATGCCTCTTCACTACCTTGAATTAGTTTTTAAAGACTTCATAAAGTGGGAAACAAACAAACTTTGATCCTAGGATGGGGACTCTTTAAAATGTGTTGCTGCTCTCTTAATATGAAGAGATTTGCAGAGATGGAGCCCTGATGTAAGAAACAAAGATGTTGTGTCTCCTACCATTGAGCATGTATGGGTTGGAAGGTTTGAATCTCATCCTGCAGTTGACGACTTGGGAGTGACCAGATTTCTTTGAGCTCTTTTGCTTGGCCACCAGCTCAGCAATGTGGGCTGTCTCTTCACACACTGCAGCAAAGCATTTCAACTGCAGAGCAGATTTATTGTATCATTTATTCATTTATAAATTCACAAAGTGCTATGTAAGTCTGCACACACAGATTTAGCTAAATTTGATGAACTACAAAAACTCAGTTATGTGCTAATGCTAGCTGGCCTAAGGCAGTAGTATAGGTATGCAAAAACAGACCACACCAAGTCAGACACCAAGTTAATTCAAAATAAACTAAAACAACCCTTACCTCACCCATGCGGTACTCCAGACGGACCACAGAAGGGATGCTCCGGAGGAAGTCTTCCAGTTTTGAGTAGCCCAGCTTCTTCAGCGGGACGCTCTCTCCGCACAGTGACCGGTACTCTGATTGGAGGCTGGTAATAGACACACCGGCTTTACTGGACTGAAGCACAGATCTCAACATTTTTTTGATGGACTCGGTATCCGACATCCTGGTAAATACTGCAACAGAAACAACACAGAAATGTAAATCAGTGGGATTAGAAATGCACAAATACATTAGAAACATCTGAGGGAATAACTGACTTAATCAATCACAAGGGGATGTGTGTCATAATTTTTAGCCCCCGAAAAGTATGTCTCCAAAGCTCAGTGTCATTGTTTTATTGTTATTGATTAAGCCCAGCCTTTCAGAGCTACGATTCTCCTGACTTTTGAAGACACCAAGAGACAAAAGAAACAGGACATCTAGTGTAGTGCTTCCACATTCTTTGGGTGTTTGTGGGGGTACTTTACAGTTTTGAGTTCAGTAAATACAAATGAGAGCTTGACATTGTTTAGTCAATTTAAAAGCATATAGAAAGGAGCAATCTGGCAGCATTTATTACACAATGCAAGCCGTGATGGCCAAAAACGTGTGTTTTCAATACTAGTTATTGAAAAACTACTTAACCACGCTTCACCTTATTCTCTCTTCAAAAACGGTCTCTAATTATATTTTAATCTAATCCCGATTGGTGAATTTCACAATGATAAATAACGAAACATAATGTGTTCATGTTTTCTTTATTTGCGAAAGCACATAATACACGGAGTGTAGCATCTATTTGTTTTGCTTTTGGTAGTTAACGTTATCAATTACAGAGTTCGTCTTCAAGTTAACAAAACAAACTGTGGGGGAAAACTAACGTTAGCTAGCTAACGTTAACCCGAACCGCCACGACGTCCTCTACAGTTAGTTATGTCTCAAGCTTAATTAAAGATTCTCAAGCAACAAATGTATGGTTTCCGGCAGTATAAGGCAAGACACCGGAGATTAGTCTGTCTAAAAGTTTTGAGCGTCTATTTCCCATTTTGTATCAAGTTGGCCTTATCACTGCAGCGTGAAACCTTGGAGATCCATTATCGGACACTATTCAGTCTCCACGGAGACGAACGTCAAAGAACGTCTAGCTTCAAATTGCCTGGGAACGGCTAACGGCTAACGATCAGTTAGCCGTTAGCCGTTAGCTGTAAAACAAAGTTTGTTATTTCGGCCCACAATTTTCCTTTTACAAACCAACAACAAATATGTGTATGCAAGGTGTAGTTGTATTAGCTCAAATTTAATGACAAATGAACATGTTTCCATTTTTACATTACCTGTAAATTTAACTAGCTCGGTTAGCCAAACTACAGTAGAGTCTTCTGTCGCCGCTTTCAAAATTACGTGCACGTTCACGTCCACAAGTTCAAAAGGTCACTGCTGGTTCGTTATTTTAGTCTGAATTTAGCTGGTTGTATTATGTCGAACTCATATGTTCCTCAAATCTATCTAATAAACATTTAACTAACTAAATGCATCACTAATTTAGAGAACTGTCCCTGGATGTTTTTTTCTATATGACCAAAATATGCTGCTTTTAAGTGCTGTCGGAATTTTTTATTTTTAAGTGAAGCGCACCATAAATACCTTGCAGTATAAAGTGAATTCGTTTTTATTTCCAGCCAAAGCACTTGCTTGTGCAACAAAGCCATATTTACAACTTTCAAATACAAAGTAGAAGCTTACACAATTGTTGTTGTTTTTTTACTTAATGTATGCAGAGCTCTATTCGTTGCATGATCACAGTGAACTTTAAATCATTGAGAATGTACAACAGCTATGCATAAACATTTATAACCAGTTAGATTTTATAACACAAACCAAGAATGACAAGCAGATTAGCTGTGTAGTGTAGCCTACATGATTCTTTGTAGAATAGATGCTACAGAGGTTATTGTGACAATGTACAAAGGTTCACAGTTAACCTGAACTGTCTCTGTATACTGTACAGCAGTTCAAAATTGACTTAAATTATTGGTTCTGACCATTCAGTAACAGGCAGTGGATGAACTGACGTCTGAACTCTCAAGAATAAAATCTTACGTTTTCCAGACAACAACATACCTAAACACCTTAAATTGCATACAATCGATCTGTGGAACAGATTCTCACAGTTTCTTTAAGTCACTTACTAATTACTAAGGATGGACTCTCCCTCTGAGCTGTTAGAATGGTGACCTAATAATTGATTACATTAACCAGATTATATCTAGTCAGTCAGATGTTAGTGCTGGACTTTCGCTTTTTGAAATGACAGCCTTTGAAAAAGACTCCACTGTACTCCAACATCCAAAAACAATCTACCACTAAAAGGACACAACCCTATGTTTTGTAACAAGATTAGAATCTATGGAAATGTTTCTTTAACAGCCTTCGGCTAGTGTGATTATGATTTCTGGTGACGCTGCTTGGCGGCTCTGTGTTTGAGATGCCATGACCCAAGCCTGCACCGTCGTGTCTGACTGGGGAGACGATGATGTCTGTAATGATGAAGATGAGGAGAGGTGGTGCTTTCTGAGCAGGATCAGATGAGGGTTCCTCAGTAAGGTATGAAACAACATCCAACGCCTCCTGGCCCGGCTCTTCAAAGGGGATTCTGGAAAAAATGTTAAACGTTAATGTTAATAAACTGGAAATGAAGGACAAAAATAATGAATGATGAAACAAACATACAAACAATTTATTAAAAAAAGAGGTAAAAGAAGAAACTAGTTTTGTCACAAGCTTGGTGCTTCTTCGATAGCAGACAGGTGGAAGCAATAGTTACTTAGTGGATGTTCATATAAGAGCTACAAACACACACACACACACACTGACCAGATGGCGTGCTGCTGAATGTGGAGTATGCAGACACAGTGTGTCTCTCCAGCGAGTTGGAGACCATCAGCTGGCAGAAACACACAATGACTGGATTGTTATGATAGTGGTCGGCAAAGATCATCCCAACCCAAGTACTGTAGCCTGGAACATGCAAGAAATACTGTTAGATCCAAACACCATGTATGAGAAACGACACTGCATTTACAGTGTTTTTAACAGTAAGTGTTAGCTAACTGACACGTTCGTATGAATTATAAGATGCTGCAACTTAAAGCTCTTCACACGCTTACACTTCAAGATCAACAAATGCAACTAAGGTTGCTAGTCCTGGTACGAACATGATATGACAATACAGCTATAAAAGCTGTTTCCGTTTCTCTGACAGGTCTCTGACAGAATATGTTACTTAAGTTCTAAGTTTATTGCCCAGGAGGGATGATGATAAAGCTGTTCCCAACTGTCACGCATCTTGCTAGCTTTCTCTATTTCTGTCTTTTCCTTTTTTCCTTCTTTCTCTCATAAAATATCTTCTGAAAATGTATTACTGGCAATAATTAATATGCACAACAGAAACATATTTCTAAATATATGATTCCAGTTAAAATACACAAATAAATCCATATCTGCAGGTAATTCTTTTCAGCAATAACACTTTCTTAAGACACGCAGTAACTCCCCTGATGCTCTGTGAAATGCTGCCATCTCCTGGAAGATGTGGACACAAGCAGGCTAACACCGATATGACCCAGAATCCTCAATGATGAAGGAAAGTCTTGATCTATAATAAGACCCTAATGAACCAGGTTAGGTTTGGCTGTGATATTTTATGGTGGTCAATCTGGAAATTAGTACTTCTTAACTCCTTAAAACAATATCTCACTTTTCTCTCACGTATGCGTCTCTGTTGAAGTTAAGCTTACCGGCATCCATGGTTTCATATCCTCTCTGCATAATGGTCCGGTCTATGCGAGACACCAGCCATGTTCCCACCACAATGCTGCACAGCAACCTCAATATGCAGGTGCTGATCCCCATCACCACGTTGTAGAAAAAGAAGAAGTAGTTGAAGCAGTGGAACGCCTTCCTGAAGAGGAGGAGGGGAAAGTGTGATTTCAATCTTTTAAGCTTTGATTTATAGTCATTTGCTCTATTAACATTTGACATATGGGTATTAAAGGGGATTTTCCACACTTTAAAACACCATCACATACAGTATATAGTCTGTATCTGCTTGTTTCAGCAAGTCATTGAAGCTAAATTACACTATTGGGTAAGTGATAAAGTGCATGTTTTATGGCTTCACACATCACATAATGTCCTCAAACTGTCCTCGTTCCACAGCTAATAATTGACAGTTTTGTCCTTCATCACCAGCACTTCCCTTTTCAACAGTCGGCGTTTTCTGGCAAATAGAGGACCTGGGTTTTAGTGTGACACTTAATACCTATATTGAAATATACCCACCTGTTGTTGAGAGCCAGAGGTTTTTCTTTATCAGTCGGAGACAATTTGTCTTGAAGGAAGAAGATCTGAACCACAAATACCTGAAGAACCACCAGGGCGATGACCAGACTAATGGTCAGACTGAGAGACGCAGGAGAAAGGTAAAAAAAATCAGCCAATGTGTCTATCTGTCAATCTAACCATCCATTCATATACACACAACCACATGGGAAAGCAGCCTTACAGTATGATTCCCAGGTTGGTGAGCATGCTCAGTGCCTTTCCATGCTGTATAGGAAGAACCAGCAAATAGACAAACAGCAGAGCAAACAGGAAGTGGACAAAATGGACGATCAGGTAGCCTAAAGAGGAAATAGAAGAGACATCCAGTTATCTTGTGTATTCTCTCTATATTCATGTTGCTTATCTTAATATTTTACTCATGTAGTGGGACTATGCTGATGTTATTGTCTGCTGCTATTTTTCTGTTTCATTCTCACAACTATTCTTTTCTGTCTGATCCAAGAATAACAAATATGCAGAAACAGATTTAAACACTATCAACAAACACGTTTAATAATATTATATTATTATATTAATAATAATATTATTAAGATATATTTCACATGTTATGATGAGTAACCAAAACAATTAGGAAGTATTTTGCGATTTTTTTCACCACTGTTTTCTTGTCAGGGTGGAAAAGCAAAAGAAACACCACTTAGACCATAATGGGACATGTTTTACCTCAAATGGGTTGAACTTACTTAATGGTGTCATTTGAGAAACAGCAGGACAAACTAATTTGGGGTTCAGTCCCATACAGGACATCCTGAAGTGCATCTGCTCAGCTGCTGTTTTTGTTTTGAAAGCATGCAGTACATGTCAGCTTACCCCACAGTGTAAACGCTATTTGCCAACCAGAGTATCTTGCAATGGAAGCCTGTGAAAATTCAATGACAAAAAATCTGTGTGAACTAAATGCATGCAATAAAATAAGAGGCCAAATAAAACAAATACCAGTATGCTCTACATATATTTGAAACACTCATATGCATGCCAGCACAATGAAATATTTCACTTGCAAACATGTGTGTTTGATAGAGTCTGTTCTTGCTTTTGCACATACAATTAGCCACAACCTGTTCCCCACTGCGAGAGCCTCGTTAGGACGGCTGAGAGCCAGAACCAAATTGTGATAATTATAACGTGTCTGTGCAGAGTTGGTGGGGTGCAGTGTCCTCATGATTCACAGTATGAGGGTCACATTTTCAAAAAATATGTAGATCGTACACTGTGACACACACACACACACACACACACACACACACACACACACACACACACGATGTGTGTTACTTACGACGCTGCCAGCAGATCTAGGGTTGTGAAACTTCTCAGGAAGAAAACCCTTCTGCCCTTTCCACAGTCTCTTCAAGTGTTTTCTATGGCGACAGTACACCATGTTACTCATCTATGGGTTTTATTTTATTTGTCATAACTGACTTTTTGACATTTATCATTCGACCAAACATTTTAAATCTACATTCTTCAGTTCAAATTTCAATTCATTTTGTATATTTGTCTTACCTGTAACATGCCAAGACATGGAAGGTGTAGGCTACAGAGTTGAGACTAGCGAAGAAGGTGGTAGCTAGCCAAGACTCTGGAATAAAAAAAAAGAAATAACGACACTTGACTTGACTTAACTTTAAATAACCACCTACAAATGTTTTTGCTGTGTAGTCTATCGCTGGTCCTTTACTTTGTGTAAAGGTTGACATAGAGATTATCTTTCTGTTGAAAGTGTGTATATATATATATATATATATATATATATATATATATATATATAAAAACTTGATTTGTTTGATTTATCAGGCCTCAGTGTATCAGTGTACAGTTATCTTTAAGCTTCTGATTGGAAATGTTCAAATCAAGAACGTTAAAGGACAAATTTGGTGTAAATGTTTCCAGAACTTGTCTAATGTCCACCATACACATTAATCACACAGACCATAAATGCTAATAAATGAGTATTAGGGGGTGCAGACCAACTCACTCCTAGCCACATCGATGAACTCTTCCAGCTGTGGTACCATGGCTCCAATATGTTCAGTCTGGTTACAAGAAGTAACCAGCTGTTTTAACGTATTCTTCCACCTGTCGACTTGGTCAAAAGCCACATTACTGAGACTGTAGTCTGCCAGGGTAATCTGGAGAAATGTCAAAAAGACAAATGAATACCTACAGCAGATGTGCAGATAAAGTGTAACACTTTTCCAAAACAAAGTGTATGGATGAGACATTTGGTTTTACATAATTAAAGGTAAGAGATGTCTTGCTGTACTGTATAAAGGCCTATAAGGGATATAGTGGCAGTGCCGATGATCCTGTTGGGGAACTTGAAGTAGGGGTCCCACTCATACACTCTGCTCTGGAACCAGCTGAGGGGCTTACTGCAACACAGAGAGGACGGCCAAAACCACTGTGTGTGTATATATGTATGGGTATTGTGTATGTTTTACTTTTTCCAAATCTGTTGACATTAAAGTGCTCACTGTGTTTGGTAAACTGGTTAAGACATGCAGAAATAGTGGATCCCTTAACGAGCAATAGATCTGGAAATCCCCAGTTGTACAAGGAACACTTGAAAGCAGCATTAGCGCAGACGTGCATGAGTGTGTATTCTACCTGTGTGCAGGTGTTTTCCTCAGCAGGCTCTTAACATGCTGCACCTGGTGCTGCTCAATCAGCTCTTCAGGGTCCTGGCAGCAGATTCAGCAGGTTCATGGTCATACAGTTTATTTTTCAGAGAATTCAGATTAAAACATTTGAGTAATCACTGTAGACTCTACTGTATAGCAAGCTGCCAATCTTGCTGTACAGCAGAGTCTACAGTGATTACTTAAATGTTTTAAATCTATCATTTAAAATGAGAACAGAGAAAAGCAAAAAGGGAGAATAAAATACAAAAAATATATATATTTTATTAACCATAGGAAAAGGCATGCTGACCTCCTGTTCCAGTTGCAGATGTATTCGAACAGCCTTAACCAGCATGTAGACAAATCGTCCCAAGAGGAAGATGAGGGAGAGGATGCAGGGCCACTGGACAATCATCTTCTGGTATTCACCCAGAATCTTTCATATACACAAAGTAATTCATTCATCATCAGTTTTCAACTACATACCAACAGGCAACTCTTTATTAGTGAATGTTTTGTGAAACCTAATTTATTTAGGTGTGGGCAAAAACCCCCAGATGGGTGGATGCCACACTGTGACAGGCACATTACATTTACACAAGCCCTCATGATGGGTTTAGTACTCACCTACCTTACCATTGGGACAGGTGAATGTATCCCAGACTGTAACGATGATCCTGCAAACAAGCACAGATACATGTGAAGCATCTTCTAAGGCTATTACAATTTGATCATCCACATATCAACACACTCATCTGTCCATATGTATTTTGGAAATGTTTTAACTTTGTGTGATGTTGTCTAAAAGACTCAAACTAGTGAAAGGCACATTTTGTTGAACTATTCCACATAATTTTGAGACATATACTGGATGTCTGAACATATGACATGAATGAATGTTTACCAGGACAGAGAGTAGAGTATTCCCAACACCGCCCCAGCCCCTCTGAAAGGTGTGGACAGACAGGCGAAGAAAGGGAAGTAGGCCAGGCCCACCTCTAAAGCTCCAACCAGATACATTATAGCTGAGGAGATTAATCAGGAAGTGTCATATCAGTAAACATGCTTATTTTTTGTATCTGCAAGGTAAACAGGGTTGAATACAGAGCCTGGATAACAATAGTAAACAATGGGGGTACCTTTGGCCCAGGGCGGGACAGTGAAGGGGATATAACGTTCAGAGAAGAGCAGCAGGACGCTGGCAGACACGGCGCCGAATGCGAACCCATAGGACCAGCGATTACTGAGGCTGCCTATAGTATCCAAAGGCCTGGGACACAGTAATGAGAAAATATCACAAACACAAACAAAGCCATATTGCCAATGTGGCTGCTTAAAGTAGCCTGATATATATTAAAAAAAGAGTATGGATAGATGTTACAGAATTCAGATTGGACTGCAAATACTGAAGGGCTTTGGTTTAGTTGTGATATTGAAACAGACATTACAGTTACTTTTTCTCTTGACAGTCATAGTTATTGTTGCTGCTGTTGACTTACACCACAATGGCAAAACGTCCCCCCAGGAAGGGCAGTCTGTGGTCGATGGCCAGTCTCCGGGCTCTTTTCTGGAGGAATGAGAGCACCCCTGCGATCAGCACCTGGAAGACAAGAAATCAACACATAACACATAAATACTCACTGGGACAATGCTTTGTTTGCATCACTGCAACTGTGTGAAAGCAGAAAATGAGTTGATTTACACTCATATTCAGATCTCATACACTTGCATCACCAGCCTTTCAAGAGTCCAATCAAAGTAACTGTGATGTACCTGCTGTACCTACCTGCCCATTCAGTGTAGATGTAGTACTACAGGTATGCACACTGCTACAAGCTGCGTTGTGTTGCAATTCTTGATTGTATAGTGTCATTGTGTATACTGTATGACACCCTCTATCATTTGTGTATATGGTTAACACTTAAAAAGCAATTTCCCAGAGTTGTAAAGACAGATGCATATTGCATTAGCATGTACTACTAAATGTCTGTTTTCCATGTAAAAATCATGTATCTCCATATTCTGTGATTTTGAATTTTTTTAATTAAGTGTTTCTGGTTGAGAAGATTCTCCTTCTCCTTAAATTAAGTAAACCATTTAATTGAAAAGCCAAATGCCTTATCTGAAAAATACATTGTCCCGAAGTTGAAAAAAGGGCTGTTCATTTTGGCTCGTGAAAGGTTGATGTTTTAGAGATACATGGTTTTCACAGGACAGCGACCATAAAAACAAAAATTACAGAAAGCGGATTCGTTTGTCAACTCCAGCCATATATTCAAATTCCAGGTTAAATAGATGGACAACTCACTGCTGGTAGGAGTGAGAGGTGCAAGAAGAGGTCTACAGAGATCCCGCTTTGACAGTCCTGAACTGTGGAGACCCTGGAGAAACAGTCACAACAAAAACAGGATGTAACACAGTGTCACTTACCTGGTGTGAACTGTGGGGACACAACGCAGGATGGAATAACAAATTAAACTGAACAGAAATGAATCTGATGGACTAAACTAAACTAAGAAAAGGTTAAAAATCATTAAAACTTCTCAATATGAGTTCATAATGCATCAATGAGCTCAGGTTCAGATTTATTGTTGCTCTGTCTTTGATTCAAAATGGCTAGAATCAGGTAACTGACCCTAAACTCTGCGCAACAGCAGCTGACTAGCAGCTGATAGTAACAAAGCATCGTGATGTTAGCAGCAGTGAGCAGAGGATTTGCAGTCTGTACTTACACATGTTCCACTTGGTTTCTTATCATCATTGATAATTCAGTCGACTGAAGTCTTAAAAGCTTTGTTTCTGCTCAGCAGTAAAGTTTGAGGAAACGACTGGATTGATACCACTTCTCCGTTTCCTGGTTTCAACCATGTGACTCACACATTTGACCTTTGACCTCAGGATTCAACAACTTTATTTCTCTGTTTTTCAGGTCCTCTCTCCCGCGGTGTGTTGCTCTGTGTTTCTGTCAACTTCTTTTCTTTCTTCATTTGCTCACACTCTCTCAGTTTGTCTTTAACACACACACACACACACCTGTCCATTATTGACCACTGTGTTACTCAGTATAAGGAGTGTAAATATTTGGCCACAGAGATAACCAACCGTTCATTCACCTCCCGTCTACAAAGGAATGATTTCAGATTACGTTACCTAAATCCATTTGCTTTCTTTTGTATCACCTTCATTGCAAAAAAATACATTTAGTAGCTTCCTCTCTTTATTGTTTTTATTCCTAGAATCTGTTTTACCTTTTCTATGCACAATCCTTATTATTAATGTTAGACTTAGTGAGATTTGGATTTAATTGATAAAAAAAAGAAAATATCAGAAAGCTGTTTACTGCTGATTGACATTTATTACTCATTGCAATGACACAAACATTTAGGACAGTTGTAGTCCGACGTCTGTCATTTCAAAGCTCCATGTTGAGTTGATGATCAGGTCAGGTCAGCAGCTCTCTTCTTTGACAATCATAATGTCCGCCTTGGTGGTTCTGCAGAGAGGATCACAACATGACACAGCTGTGATTCATTTGTATCAATGTCAGTGATCAGAGTGAAAATGAGGCCAGTCAAGAGATCTTTCTGGGAAATCACCACCTCATATAAACTCACTGTGTCTGAACAGTGGAGGTATAGTTGGAGATAAAGGGTTAAAAGCCATCAATGAGGGTTTGTAATACAGCAAACTGTGTTATAGGGTTAGAAGACAGAGTATCAAGAGAAACAGAGAAATAGAAACAGAGACACTTTCTAAAAAGAGTCCCTTCACCCACAAAAAAGGACGACATATTTTGTCGTTAAGCTTCTTGATTTGGAGAAGTTAGGAGCAGCAAGATGTTCAGTTGACTGGGCTCTCTTCAAGCCATCCAGGTATATCTAATTGAAACATCTATAATATTGTTTTGCCAGTATTTTTGTCACTCTGGAATAAAGCACTAATGCAAAAGAATCTCTCGCTTTTTTGGTAACCACTCATCTGATCATTTTCTATTCATGACTAATAGCCGCTAACTCATTTCCTGTAAAGACCAATAGATGGATAATAGAATACACTGGAGAGCTTCCAGTCATTTGAATCAGCTGCTGTTTGTAAGCCAATCAGAGTTCAATACTGTGACTGCAGTTTTTACATTCAGTCACCACCAGAGGGTGACTTTGGCACTTTTTAATCCTCCATGAAGTCAACTTGGGTGATGTTGAATCAAGGTGTGAACGCCCTGGGAGAGGAGCAGCTGTGTGTACTGACTGTCTGTGGGCACACAGGGTGCACTCGTTGGCGTAGGTGTTTCCATCGCTGCCACACACGGGAGCCAGGTTCAGAGGGCATGCCACGATCTCCTCCATGTCAGGACAGGAAGGCTGCTAGAAAAAAGACCCCAACAAAACACATACGATCTGGTGTGACTTATTTTCTTTCATTACCTCACACGAAAGCTCACTCACCATTATACATGTTTAAAATTTCTATATTCATATGTATATAAAATGTATACATTTCTTTTTAAATCATTCACTCTTCTTACACACACATACACACAGTCAAATGTTTCCATTAAAAAGAAGTGGCACCTTTCTCAGGAGTCCAGAGTTCTCCTCAGCTTCTGTAAAGAAATCAGATGACTTCTAAAACCATAAAGGAAAAAAGAATTGACTCCATACCGCATAAAAAATATCATTAGCATGCAAAACTGACTGTAAACCCAGTGACTTGGAATTCCATGAACTTATGCTGGGATTGGAAACGTCAATATTATAGTCCCTGTTATTGATAATGTTACTACACTATAGATACAGGTAGAGTATATGAGTTCCTACTATGTTAACATACATATGATTGTAGTGTACAGTGCCTTCAACAAGTATTTTATATTTAGATATTTCTCTCAACATTACTTTGAAGAGATCTGTGTGATCAATGTGTCTTTTTCTGTTCAATGTCAAAAGAGCCACATTAAATCTCCTTCGACATAATATCGTCAGAAAACAAAGTGCAACATCCCTCAAACTAGAATGTAAAAATGCTTCAAATTAAGTTTATTTCTTTGTTACCTGCAGCCACACAGATGAGCAGGAGTCCCAAAAAAACAACTCTTCCAGTCATGATGTTGGTGGATGAATAACTCAGAATGACAGAAACCTCTGAGTGTGTGTCTGTTTTTACTAGCAATATAATTGTGTGTGTGTGTGTGTGGGGCGGGTGGGGGGCGTGGGAACGCAGCAGGTGAACATAGACACACACAAACACATGCACACTCTAGAAACTTATAGTCATCAGCACACATCGACACACACACGCCCAAACATACTGTAAACACATCTTTTGTTCAGTCATAAGCTACAAACTTCCATGTGACAAGCCCACATTAGCTTTTTTTGTATCTACCACACAACTATACACAACTGCTATGGCAAAAGAATACAAAATAATCAAATCAGGAGGCTTTTATTCTCAAAATGTATGAATTTTTTATTTCTTAATGCAAAGAGTAACTATACACAATGAGTAACAGACTCAAATAGCTGTTTAATACTTAAAAATGTAAACAAATAATAATATTGAGCACGAGAAAAGAAAACTCACTTCTGTCCTGTGTTTCTCTTTTCATGTCACTACTGTCTTTTCACCGTTTCACTAATTTCTCTCGATCACATGTAAGCCTTCGTTCTCTATTTCAAGTGTCAGACAAATGTTTTAATGCGGTGGTGTAGCTTTGTTTTGTCTGAATTATATCTGTGTTCCAGTGCAGAGATTTTGTTTTGAAACGTCTAATTTGCCATACCCAAATCCCTACCTCTACGTCTTTGACACGACAGGCTATGAAGTCTATAAAGTGCTCACATTTAGCTGAGGGTCTGAAGCCCCTCAGCGCAGATTAGATTTCCGAGATAAGATTTTATATGACACAGAGCACCAGTGATGACGGGTCTGTCATCAATTTAAACCCTGGATTTTTGGACTATAAAGCATTACAAGCACGATTCGTGGTCCCTGTTTAAGTGTAGTCTGGCCTTTTGACTAGCTCTGGAAATGCCATTTTGTGTGAAGTATCTCCACCTCATGTCTAAAGATTGAATTGCTGACAGAAAAGCGGCAGCTTATTCATGTGGACAAACAGAAGGATTAGAATTTGGCAACATCACCACAAGATAGAAAAAAAACAGTCTGATGGAGACTGAATGCTTTTTGTTTGGAGCTGCTGACAATGAGAGAGGAGGGTTTCTGTCAGTGAGCTGATGGATAAATAACTCAAATGAAAGCACAAGTTAAACTTTACAGACCAGTTGCCTCCTTGAGATTATGCTGGTTGATCAAAGATACATATTCAGGTCCGTTTGGCACAGACAATGTTTGTTCACTTCACTGGTATCGTTTTTTGTTTTTTTGACTCGACATCACAAAATTGCCACTATACATAATATCCACAACATCACTGGCTCAGGTCTAAAACGCTCCAATTGTGCCCTCACACAGGCATGTGATAAAAGCATGTGCCTGGAAACGTTACCGTCTTTAGATCCCACACAACCAGAGTAGCTGTGAAACTGTCTTCTCATGTATGAAAGCTGCAGGTTTACCTGCAGGAACATTTCCATCTGATTCATCTTATAGCTAAAATCACATCTTTTTTTTTTACAACAGAATTTAGATTTAGACTCCACATATACATATGTGGCAGTAATCCAACAACAATGAAGCACAATTCAGTCATCTCCAGTCCTTTACACGCTGATCTGGTGGCATGCTCTGGCACACACACACACACTCACACAGAAGTGCTGATAGTCCAGGTGTGTGGCCCAGTGGAAAGCATGCAGTATATATTTCCAATGAAGTTTCAACAACCAGTCTGAATTCTTCTTCTTCAGCTTTCTCTAGAAGTCACAACTGCCAGTTTGCGATGGTTATATCTTTCCATTCTGATTAGCCTTGAGTTCCATTTAAAGAGGGCAGGGCGAGTTAAAACAAGCCAGTATAGCAGACTGCATCCTCATGTACAGACATCAAGCAAACACAAGATTTTTTTTGTTTGTTTTTGACAATGGACACAATTTAAAAAAAAAAAAGTTTCATTCATCATCTTCACAAAAAAAATCACATTTTTTTTGTGCTTTGATGCGTGATGGCATCTGTCTTGTACATTCCTTGGCAGCCTTCATACGTTGTTGTTTTTAAATGGAGTGCTCCGATTTCTCTCTCCACCGTGATTCAGTATAGGCACTGTGCTGGACAATGTCAAGGACACCAACAACAACAAAAAATAAAAAAAGACAACTTGGTTATCAATACTAATTGTTATGCAAACAAAAAAAGAAAAACTCCATAGGTTATGTTTGTCTATTAGAATTAAATAATTTAAAAAAATCGAATTAGTTGAAATTAATATGTTGCATGACTGAACTCAATTGGACTGTAAATGCTTTTTCACCAACATTTGCATTATAAAACACGCTTGGTAACGAAGAGAGATCGAGAGAGGTTTTGAATCTGAATAAAAAAAGTAGTCAGTCTGTCTTTTAGCAGTTGGCAGTGAATGATCAGAACTTAGTTTTTTTGTTTTCACGCTGTCGTGATTTCAAGATACAGAGTAGCACACACACAGACGCACTGACTACTGCTAACTACTTTTAGGAACCGGATTAAAAACTAGAGATATTTCCTTCTTCCCCGATGCAGCGTCCTTTGAGTGAGTAGCAGGGCTACAAGCTTTCCAGTCGGGCACAGCATTATAATCCTGCTGTCGCTTCAAGCGTTCTGAGTCTTTTCTTTCTTTCTGTGAAGGAGGAGCGCCGGTCTCCAACCCTCACAGGAATATCGCCCCTATCTTAAATATATTTATATATATATTTCTTGCATTGATTTGCATTGAGTTTTCATTGTTTCAGTGTCTGTCACGATACCTGCAGTCTCTGCCTTTTTGAGAGGCTGTGCATTGAAGTGCAGGTCCACTGAGAAATGATAACAATTAAAAAAGACTAAAAAGTAGAAATAAAAAAACGAACATAGTCTGTCTCCCCTACAGGTTAGTGGTCCATATTTCCTGGGTTGGGGGGAGGGTGGGTGAAGCATAGCAACTCCCACTGATGGTATGTTGTGGAATCAGACACAGCTCTCCCTCGTCTTGTTGTCCGTGAGGAAAGAGTTTAGCTGGGAAATGTCCACTACCACAGCGTCCCGCTTGTTCAGATGGATGTCTTTCAAATGGTCCTCATCACTTTGGTCCTTGGCGAAATTTACAAACACCTGCAGGAGGGAAAAGATGAGGAAGGAGGAGTTAAGACTTCGCCTAAACTAAAGTCACAATCTAGTTAAAGTCAAAGCCTTGGGTGTTCTTGCTTACTTGGTCTAGAGTTGTCTGGGAGACGGAGTAGTCCTCTATGCTGAGTGCCTCCTTGTTTGTAGCGAGCAGGGAAAAGATGCGGGCGAGGGAGGTGAGGGAGGAGGGCAGCTGGTACTGCAGCATGTTACGGTGCTTCTCCTTCAGTGTGCTGCCAGGCAGCTCGAGCTCGATGAACTCCATCACCGGCCGAAGGTCTGGGTCTGGGCCAGCCACCCGCAGGATGATGGTGTAGCCATCACCAAACCTGACAAAAACACCACAAAGCACATTTCATTCAACGGAATATTGAAGTGATAATCGGAAGAAAACTCTTATTTTTTCATTTCTCATGTGTGTGAGCTTTTGTGAGATGCTGCTCTGGCGTTGGTTCCCACCTGTTTTTGAGATGTTGCACACTGCCCAGACAGCGGAACCTGCCGTTGACCATGATGGCCATTCTGGTGCACAGTGCTTCACACTCCTCCATGCTGCAACAAACACACCAGGATGAGGTTAGTCATGTTGGGGTAACTACATAACTTAATAACGAAAAAATGTTCATGGCACACTGATATATAACTATATAGTTCAGCTAACTGAATAGATGTAATTCAGATGCCCAGACTAACCTGTGAGAGGTCAGGACTACAGATCGTCCCTCCTTGATGATGCTCAGGATTGCGTTCCACAGAGCACGACGTGCTTTAGGGTCCATGCCTGTTGTTGGCTCATCCTGTGAACAGGAAACAACAGATACTCAGCTGTTGAACACACAATCTGCCATCTTCAGTAACGTTTGGGTCACCCTGCTGTGCTGCTTTACGTAAAATAATTCAGAAATTTTTGTGTATGTTTGAACATTTTCCACTGACCAGAAAGACTACAGGTGGTCCTCCTATGAGAGCGATGGCAGTAGACAGTTTCCTCATGTTTCCTCCACTGTAGCTGCCCGCTGACTTGTCCACATATTTGACCAAGCCCAGCTTCCGGATGCCCCACTCTGCCACCTAGTGGGCAGGATAAAGTTTTCATGAGTGTCAACCATCTTGACTGATAAATGATAGTATGTTTGTTTATTCACATACGTCAATATCCCATGTAATGTCTCTAAAGACTCCAAAAATTATATTCACATATAAAAGACCACTGCAGTAAGTCCAATACAATATGTCATAGTAGATACAGTAGGTCCATGTGTTTGTCGCTCACCTCACAGACTTCCTTCTCTGGCACTCCTCTCAGGATGGCGTAAAACTCGAGGTGCTCTCTGCCGGTCAGCAGGTCGTTGATGGCATCAAACTGAGGGCAGTAGCCCATGTTCTGATGCACCTCATCTATCTCTGTAGTTACACTGGAGTGAGATAAACACGATTATGTTTCACAGAAAACAAAATATACATTTTTATTTATATTTTAAACAAAATAGCCTTGTATTGAATGTTTTATCACAAATGAATGAAAGCTCATTTAATTTCCAGTGCAAATCAGCTGGTTTGAAGAATTAGCTTCAAATCATTATCTCAACAGGAGTGGGACCTTTAATTATATCGTGTGACAGGATGTATTGTATATTTTCAGGTATGATGTGTCTTACCTCTTGCCAGCCAGGTAGGCCTCTCCACTGGTGACCACCGAGTCTCCCGTCAGCATTTTAAAGGTGCTGGTTTTTCCTGCCCCGTTCACCCCCAGCAAACCAAAGCACTGCGGGAACAGAGAAACAATGTCAGCTTCAGGACTCCTTATGTTTCATTTCACAGGAACGTAGAGATTCTTAACTATATCTTCATTCATTGTCTCAGCTGATAATTTTAAACTTTAAATCACTTTTAAAAATAATTTTAACGATATAAAAACTGTTTATCTGTACTAAGGAAACCTGTATTTTACTGGTGGTCTGGTGCGTGTACAGTAAAAGATGTATGCTGCCCATATCTTACCTCTCCAGGAGGGATGCCGACACACAGCCGGTCCACTGCCGGCTTCTGTTTCCGCTTGTAAATCTTGGTGAGCTGTCTGAGCTCCAGGATGTCCGACTGTCCTCCTCCGCTCAGGATCCTCTGTCGCTCTCTGGCCACATCCTCATCTTCTTCTCCAATAGGCTTCAGATGACTGGTGGATGACCTGGAGGATCACAGGTAGAAGAGGTCACACTCAAAACAGACTTATAGGACAGGCTTTAGTTGATGTCTTAGTAATAGATACTGTTGTGAGGAAAACCATGGAGATGTTTTTTTTTGTCTCATTTAAGTTACAATCAGTGAGTCACATTCTGACGGATCACACATGCATCGAAGGTTTCACCCACCTGGACTTGAAGCAGAAGTGATACTGGATGAGGACAGTGATGCAGAAAAAGATCACGCCCTCTATGGCCATTGCAAACAGGTTCTTTCCCACCATATCCCAGGCCAGAGGGGAGCGGAACCGGTTTTCACCTGCAGGGACACAACCACAACCAGAGAGCAGACAGATTAAGGAAATGTGTCTTTACTTCCCTTGTCAAAACAAATTAGGATACATGCGCGGTAGTTGGTAAAAGAGGTCCGCTGTAATTACCAAATCTCTCCAAAGCGTCGGCCATTGCCTGATTCTTCACCATGTCAATCAGTCCTCGGCCCAGACAAAAGTGAGGGAAGATGAGGAACACATTCTTCAGGATGTCGTTGATACCACCGATTTCCTAATAGAAATGAAGTCGATATTCAGAGTCAATATTCAGTCGTGAGGGGCAGAGCGTTCAATCTCAATCATTTCATCAATCTGCTGCTACTCTAACTCTCTGAATCAAAATTATTTGGAGACATTATTTACATTGCTTCCAAACAGCTCCAGTACAAATGTGGAGACGCTGCCGTTGATTCCTATCAGTATGTTAACACTGGTCAGAACCACGTAGGCAGTGCTGGGGATCTTAAAGAAGAACGAGGCTGGGTACATCAGAGGGGTGATCGACCATCTGCAAAGAGATACAAAGACAGTTTTAGATGAGAGGAGGTTAAAGAGAAATTGAGAAAATAAAGAAAGGAAGAGCCAAGCAAATTGAGCGTGTGTCAAACGTACCCGTAGAGCAGCAGCAGCAGGGCCAGCACAGGCAGATTGGTGGAGGAGACGTAGGCGTCTTGTTGGAAACACACAAAGATAATGATGACCAGTGTGGCTGGGACGATGTAGTTACACTGCAAGAGAGGACGAGAAGGAGGGTGAAAAAGAGGCTTCAGTAAGTTTTGTCACGCTGCATTTCTATGAAGATTATACAAAGCCAATAACTGCATTATGTCCT
This sequence comes from Enoplosus armatus, assembly GCF_043641665.1. Classification (NCBI taxonomy): domain Eukaryota; kingdom Metazoa; phylum Chordata; class Actinopteri; order Centrarchiformes; family Enoplosidae; genus Enoplosus; species Enoplosus armatus. Next base: position 633,951 of record NC_092181.1, on the reverse strand, counting down.
GATATATTTGGACCATTTGGATCATTTTTTATATAGTTTGGAGAGGAGCCACTGAGGCCAAGGGCCCAGCTCGACTGAAATGTCTTACCATATCCCAGACAAAGTTGGCCAGCCAATAGAGTAATGGCTGCACTCCGCTGATGAACTGCATGTGTTTGGCCTTGTTCACTCTCTCCTGGATGAGGAAGACCACAAAGCTGGCTGGGACGAAGGACATGGCGAAGATCACGCAGATGGAAACCAGCACATCTACTGATGTCGTCATCCTAGAGAGACAAGGGAGCAGTGAGAATGAGAAGTGATGACTCTTAGAAAAGGTCAGAGAGATGTTATACTTCTTGTACCCTCGTACTGACAGTAATACTCACAATGCCACCTGTGACAGCTGCTCCTTGGTGAGGTTGAGCGGGTGATTGTGGGCAGTGATGCCAAACTTTGCAGGGTCTTTGCCAGCTTGCAGGTTTGCCCGGAGGATGCCATTGTTCATCACATTGAGGAAAGAACCGATGCTGTGCCAGCCCTTGTTGTTGAACCAGATCTGGAGATAGAGAGGCATTTTAGCTTCTGTCACCTCAGAGGACATACAAAGCAGCCTGGAAGTAAATTAGCAGCTCTGTGAGGGCTGAGGGCCATAAGTCTGCAAGAGAGTGCAGATTCCAGTATGACCTTATAGAGTAAATGTATGTTTCCCTCTTTAGCCCTTCTTTTTATTTATGTCCTGAATTCACAGGAATAGTTCAAAAGCACTAGTCTGCAACAAATCATAAATCAATCATTATGCAATCAAATTACACAATAAGAATAGAGCGAGTGAAGCATATCGTTGTAACAGTGGTGTTGCGGAGGAATTTGGTGAGGAAAGCTTGACGGTAACCTACAGAGCCACATGCTGTTGTATAACCAGTGTGTGTGTGTGTGTGTGTGTGTGGGTGTGTGTGTGTGTGGGTGTGTGTGTGTGTATGTGTGGGTGTGTGGGTGCTAACCTTGACATTATTCTTGGTGTCCAATCCTTGGATAAAACTGGAGAGACTGTGAAAGAAACGGTCCGCTGCAGTTCCCTGGAGGGTGGGCGAGAGAGGTCAGAGAGAGAGAAGGAGTGAGTCTTCTTTAGCACACTGATAAACTGACACTGTTCAGACCTGCAATAATACAAGTCTGTCCAGTCTAGTTCCACTACAGCTGTGATTATAAAAACATGAAAATGTATAAATTGAAACCACTGTAGTTCATTTTTCCTGTGCATTAGTTTAGTGCAGTATGTGAAATAATAATGTAATTAAATCTCTTACTCTCTCCAGACGGAAGCGTCTCCTCAGCTGAGCGATCGCATCGTCAATTTCATCTGTGTGGGACAGTAACTGAGAGCTCCTGGCGCCCAACGAGAATCCACCGTATCTGTATGGAGCACAGACGTTTTAATATCGGCAAAGGACACAGCAGAGAGGCACTCGGGCCCATATTATTGACTAATAAGGTCAAGATGGATTGTGTCTGATAATGTACCTGAACTCGTTGACCCAAATCTTGTTCTTCAGGCTGTAAGAGGAGAACAAAAAAATGCTTAACGCATCCTTGATTGAGAAATAATACAATGAAGCAAGAATTAGCACAAACATATGTGTGTGTCAAACTAAGGTGTAAGATGAGGGTTACCTCTTGCCAATAATCTGAGCGTAGGTTTTAACCAGATAGTCTGAGACGTTTCTGCCAGTCAAATTCTGAAGAGTGTCTTTGTCACTGATCTTCATCTGGATACACACACAGGCAAAACAGTTAATTAACATTTGTCTTTTTCATTGTCAGTTGACTTGTATTTACGTCTGTATGAGAGAAAAATGAAGAGAGTGTCCTTGTTGTGAGGTTATTTGATCTTAACTTTTGTTATTTTGTGGTAATTGTTTGGTGTCACCAACCTGTGGTGGTGGAAGTCCCCCAGCACCAGCTGGACACTCTGGGAGCATCCTCTTGCGTCCTCCACAGCTGCACTCACACAGGGGAGAGGGATTCTCCATGGACCAGTTGCCTGTGTCGAACATGTCCTTCACACTTTGCGAGACTTGGGGGACCGACCACTCATCCTCAAGCGCTGTACAGGGAGTGTCCCTGGAGCACAGAGATAGACCAGTTTATACTCAACTCCAAATCTCCATTTTACACTTATGTGTAACTACCATATTTGTGTTTTGACTAAAACCACATGTAGATCTCCTGTAGATCTATATATTTTTAGTTTCCTGGATGTATGTTAACTTTTCTTCTCAAAACTCACGGTATGGGTTCTCCTTCCATGCAGCGTGTTCCAAATCCCGGTTTCTCTGTCAGAGCTCCCAGTAGTTTGTTGATGTGAGGGTCCTCAGGTAAGTCATTGCTACAAAGACACAGAGAACCCATTGTCTTTAACAATATATACATTATTACATATAATACACTTTTTTAATACATAGGATTTATTAACTGTCTTGAAGTGGAAATCATCACCAACAAATGGTCTTTAAAGATAAAAAAAATGAACAATAAGATGTACAGCTGCTATCATTATGTTAAGACTGAAAGACTGAAGGTCATCTGGACACTTCTACTAACAGATTGACATTCAAAATGGCTTTTTCTTGACAAGATACAATTCCAGACAGAAAGAATGATGTCTCACCTGATAAAGGTAAACTGTTCTCCATACATGCCGGGATCCAGAGCCAAACTGGGGTACTTTCCAAATGGAGGAACAATAAGACTGAACACCAGGGCAATACACACAAACACTGCCGGAAGAACAATCTGAAAAACAACATCATGACGATTTATGACACCTCAGAGCTATTGCTTCATTCTTAGAGGCATGAATACCCTGTTATCTACAGCATCAGTATACCTGAGCAAAGAAGCCTTTCCTGGAGCGCCGAGCGTAGAGGAATCGTTTCCAGAGCAGTGCAACAAACTGCTGTCTCTTCAGACTCCAGCCTTTGACCTGATATGAACCTTTGCCATCTGTTCCACTGAGCCAGTCGGTCTCACGGGATTCTGGACACAGACACCAAGATACACATGAGCGAGCTTGCAACAGACGTCTGTGTCCTGATTTTGTAATATTGCCAGAACTTGTGAGTAAGAACTGAAAGTCTGCAATCGCAATTTTACTGACATAAAGCGACTGACTTCTCTGCTTTGCAACATAAATCTGGTTTTCTTCAAACATGGACATGCTGCACTTTTTCTCCATTTAAAACCTGAGATGTGACATTTGTTTTGTTACGTATACTTATGGTGAGAAACACCTTTGGGTTCAAACAAAGAGTAAAAGCAATGATAGCAACAGTCTTGTTCCTATTATTGCACTGCATGCTGGGTAGTGCAGTTCTACCTGGGTCACCTTCAGAGTCGTTGAAATCAAAGTCGTCCTCAGTGAAGGGCTTCAGGCAGCTCTGGTGGTCTCCAAACGCATGATGGCGCCGAGTCCTGGTCGGCACGACTCCATCTGCAGCCACAGGAGGGTCAGGAGGGTTTAAACTATCTGAGTTTACAGTCTTCTGTTTTGACTGGCCTCCACAATAAACTAAAAGTAATTACTGATTCTGCTAATATATGTCTAAAACACATGTATTTTTAATGCAGATGTTAGGTGTGTAAATGCTCTGAAACTTTAATCATTGTTGCACCAAAAAATACATCATAAATCTCACCTGAAAGCTCAACAGAATCCACTCCACTGTCCTCAGCCACTTTCAGGAAGATCTGCAGAGTTGGAAGACGCGTGATTAAAACATTGGCAGAAACATTTTTAAAAATCCATCCACCTAGTGTGTATTATCAGTTTCATTGAAAGCTCTTTGCTGCTCCTTACCTCCTCCAGGGTGGTATCAGATATTCCATAGCTGGATATTCCCAGGTCGGTGAGTCGGTCATCCAGTTCGTGGAAGAGCTCTACAAAGGCTCCGTCTTTAGCTGACTGGTAGGGCAAGATGTAGGTGAGTTCGTGGCCAAGGTCCTCAACCATGCGAGCCTCTGGGACATGCTTGAATATCACGTTGGAGATGAGGGACACATCTGTAGGGAAGAAATCGGCAGAAAGAGATAGAGGTTGGTAAGAGAGAATGATAAACGTTCATGTTACAGGAATAAACGTGTCCACCTTTAAAGTTGCCAATTGAGTGTCAGTTCTTACCAATAGTGGTGGTTTCACTCTCTGGTTCGCTGCCAAGACCAGCATCTGAACTGCTCTCTGATACGCTGTCCTCCTGAACCAAAGACAAAGTGGGTTAAAAGTTAAGTAAAGCAAGATTAAACAAAACATCTCCTTCCTTCCTGATAATGAACTCTCGTTAGCTGAGACAAAGTCCCTTTCTATCCTGCTTTAACTGGCTTATACAAATTTATAAAAATCTCTTTTTCAGTGTTGAAATAAAAACATTTTTAAAAACATGATCTCCGTTACTTCTCTCTTACCTTCTCAGCCTTCTTGCTGTAGGAGACAGTGCTGGCAGAATTCCTGCAGGATTGAAGCGTCAGGTCGTAGTCTCTCTTGACCAGAGTGAGGTAGTAGCCCGTGCCCAGATGGGTCTTCAGGAAGAGCGAGGAGCCTACGCAGCACAGCTTGCCGTGGGAAATGATGGCGATGCGGTCGCCCAGGATGTCAGCCTCATCCATGTGATGAGTGGACAGGATGATGGTGCGGCCTGACAGAGGAACAAACACATTCAACTTACAAACTACAGAATTAAACACATCAAATATTGAAAAGGATTAATAACTACTGTATGACTAAGAACCAACTATCAGTGGCATTTACCTTGTCTGTATTTCAGCAACAGGTCCCAGATGCCCCTGCGAGCGTAGGGATCAACCCCAGCAGTGGGTTCGTCCAGGATCACAACCTTTGAGCCACCAACAAAAGCCAGGGCCACTGAAAGCTTCCTCTGCATCCCTCCTACAAAGACAACGGAAGAAAAAAATCAGAACGACGATCTATATGTATATGTTAATGTATACATAAATCCCCCGCAAAAACATGTCCAATATTAGTTGTGAAACGACTAGAAGGTAAAACACTTTTAAATCGTCAAACTGACCGGACAGCGTGCTGGCGCGGGCCTGTCGTTTGTGAGGCAGACCGACATCGTTCACAATTTGTTCCATCTCAGCCTTCACCTTCTCCTCCGTCAGCCCCTTCAGACGGGCGTAGAACCAGATGTGTTCCTCCACTGTCAGCCTGAATTACAGCAAAACAACAAATCACACATTTACCAAAACACAAGAGGCAACAAGTTTTTTAACTAAGCTATTGTTTCTGTATACGCACATGCTGAAAAGTACGTTGTGCTGGGGACAGACGCCCAGATTCTGCCGGATGGTGCTGAGTTCAGAGCGGATGTCCTTGCCGTGGATGTAGGCTGTACCAGAGGTGGGTGGAAACAGCCCCGTCAGGATTGACCTATCGTAAAGCAGGCAGGAACGCAACAGTCACCATCAATCGCCACCTCAACTGAGCAGATTTCAAAATGTTTAAACTAGCTTCAGACTCTCTGCTCAGTTAAACTAGGGGTATTCCAGGTGTACTGTGGATAACTAATAATAATACTGTGTATTATCTTACATAGTTGTGGTCTTGCCAGCTCCATTGTGGCCGAGGAAGGAGGTTATCTGTCCGTTATAGAACCTCAGGGACAGTCCGTCTACAGCCAGCTTGTTTCCATGGCTGTAGACCTTCACCAGATTCTCGATGTAAACACCCGGCTCGATGTGGCTCGGCTCCTCCTCAATACACACAGCTGTGGATGAAATAAAGACAAAGACAGCAGAATTTTAGCGATGACATAAGCTAAGGTTTGAAAAGACACATTTCTATCTGCATTTTGAACTTGTGATAATATTTCACTAATGGTTTTATATCTGAAAGTTGTTCTGGAAAGACAGGAAGACAAATAAACAGCTAAAATAATGATTAGGATTTGTACCTTCAGCGTTGCCCTTCTTTGACAGAGGGGTGGAGAGGTTCTTGTTCTCTTTCTCTCCACACCAGTACGTCTTAGTGAAAGGGAAATACCAAGGCCTGGGGATCCCATACTGACCTGGAATAGAGTAAATTGTTTTGTTTTCATTACTATCCACCAAAACAACCAAAAAGAACTCATAATATTCTGTGCTATTTAACTGTACATCATTGGTTTAACAATTTAAGGGAAAAATACCGGAAACTTTATCCATAACTCACCAGGGAAAACAGCTTCGATGTACCAGGTCATTATTCCATAGAGCACAGCGTCAAACAGCATGAGGCAGATAGAGGTGGTCAGGTTGTAGCTGTCCTCCTCCAGAGGGCTGGCCAGCAGGTTTGACCACTGGATGCCCACTCCTTGCTCCTCAAACAGGGCAAAGTACTCACAGCCAAAACCAAAAGCCACAGGAGACAACAGACTCTGGGAGAAGAACAGAGAGATGAGGTCGATTTTAAAAATTACTAGAGACCATTTTGTATCACTATTTGACAATGAAGGGATTAGATTTCTAAACATAGATGTGAAGGTGAAATTTCAACAACTCAGCACCACAAAATACTTGTATTCATGTGTGTGTTATTCCATTTCTTCCACTCACCACTATAACTTTTGCTCCAAAGCCCACATAGTCTTGCCAGGCGACACAAAGCACGTAGGGAAGGTAGAGAGTGAAATATATAATGCCACCGCATGCAGCTGCCAAGTTGGCTCGAGAGAAGAGGGTGCTGATGAGGAAACACTGCATGATGGTTACTACGCCAAACGATCCCAGGAAAAGAAACACCACTCCTGGGTCACTGTAAGGCAGCAGGTTGCCCATCTGAGAAGGGTGACAGGGAAAAAAGAGAAAAACAGAAAGAAAATGAAAGTTTCCTGGTTACAGCAGTATGATATCACTTGTTTTCCACAATTTGATGACATTTCTTGACAATGACGTGATTGTGGTTGTGGACAAACACAGTGACTATCAAGTTAAAAGTTGAGTGTGAACATCAGCAATTTGCTGACATTCCTGCTTGATGACAAAGTACATACACATTGTGTGTGTGTGCGTGTCTGTGGCAACACCAACCTTCAATAACATCACCAACAAGCCAGCGCTGATCAGGAGCGGGATTAAACTGCTGATGAACCAGCTGAGCCACAGGGTGCCGTTGTTCAGTCCCATGATCCTCATGGTCTCCTTGAGCCGTGCTTCCTTCTCATATACCACACCCTTGATGATGATGGCTACTGAGTACATCCATGCCAAGGTCATGAAGAGAGGCATCGACCGACTCATCACCCGCAGGAAACTGTGAAAAAAGAGAGAACAATTGTTGACTGTAACTGTACAGGGAAAGGTGTAATTAGTCTCTTACTTTGCACAGTGGTCACTTACATGTCATCGACATAGCAGGGGTACGGCATCTGCTGAATGTAGATGCCCGTCTTCTCCTTAGTGCCAGTGATGGCTCTGATGATTCCATGCTCGATGACGTCCTGCAGGTAAGAAAATCCGCCCCAGATGTACCGAAGGTCCTCGAAGGGGTCTGCCCTGGGGCCGGGGTCCCAATAGCTGCAAAGCAAGATAAAAATCAGTAAGCTCATGAGAACATAAAAATCTGCATCTAACTAAGAGTTGGACACGGCCTCTTACCCATCTTTAATTTTGTTCGTCCTCTCCACATTATCAATGTCCATGCGGATCTTATAGTTGACGTTGGGAGGCAAGTCGGTGCTGTTGCTATGGGCGATGTCAGGAAACACGATTCCAGCCCAGAACTTCTGGTTGTTCAGAAGACCCATGGACTTGTTGACCAGTCTCTCCTCATTAGCTACCGGCTCCAGCTTGTCCAGGTTCACACACTGAGAGGAAAAGAGAGTGGGGTTATGGCATATTTTACTGTCTGACTGGGAACAAAGCCGCATTTGCATGAGGTGCTGCGAGGTCTAAATGTTGTGTGAATGTCTGCGTCACCAAGTTAAAGAAGGATGAAAAATGAAAACATAGATGTAATAACATCTTTCCTAAGAGAGACAGAAATAAAAGACTCTCAAACTCTGCAACAGTTGATTGTCATTGATGCCTCTACTGTTTTATTTGTGTTTTTTCTATTTATTCAGTTGTTCTGAATAAGAGTTTCCCTTAGCACTTAAAATGTGAGGTGGTCGTAATGATAAGCTTCTGTATTGTTCAGAAGCTGATAACAACAATGAACTCTATACCCTATTACACAAACGTGAGCCTTGTGTGTGTGGACACTGAGTAACCACATCAGAGTTGTTTTGCTGATTTGTTGAGACCTCCTACAGATTAGCCTCTCACATACTGTACAAAGTTGACATAATCTGATTTATACCTCATCCCCTCAGACTGTGTGAGAAGCCAATGAGTTCAGAAAGCATAATGAAAATACAGCATGAGCACTCCTAATGCTACGAGCATGACAGACCTTTTATGGTCGTGTAAGTCCTTGACATAGTTTTTGGTGTAAGGAATGTCAGTTCACACACATTATATGAGCTCCTTAAAGGGCGAGACACAGTCAGTAGGTCAGTGGGTTGTTTGCAGTGTTGCATCAGTCAAATAATGTGTTCAATATTTATTTGACATGGATAACTAACTGACCCCAAATCAGGGTTTGAAATCCCCACTTTTTCTAAATGATTAGTATTGTCTTAGTATTAGTATTGCATTTTACTGCATTATCAACAGCGGTCAGAAGGGTGAGGAGACTAAATAGAGTCTAAGGTCATGAGGTGGATTCAAACCCACATCAAAATCATCAGTTTATCATTAGTAATCTGCGTCATCAGTCTGTGGAATGGAAAACACCATTACTTATTTAGCTAATCCGATCATTATATATCAGAAGTACATCACAAGGCTGTTAGTTACCCCTGAACCTTGATGTTTACTTACTATGTATCTCAACCAAGAAATTCCCTGACACAGATACATAAGACAACAATCACCCATTCACTAGGGCATGAACATTGATTAACATTTGGCAGCAGGGGTGCTTGTTTATTGGTAAGGCTTGGCTCTGGCACACTGACCCACTGCGCAGAGACAGGGAGCAGTGACACACTCAGCATGGCAGCGATTTGATTTGACAAAGGAAGGAAAGGGAAAGAACATTTGATTTCAAGACTTTAAATAGCCGGGCCGGGATCTAAATGCAGTTCAAAGTGCATTAAAAAACAATAGAAGATGCAGGAAGATTTTATAAGGCGATGGCCTATTTGGGCAATTAGCATTTAACCTATTTCCCCACTGGGTTTTCTTTGCATCTTGACCTAAATGGAAGATATTGGATTGCCGCTATTGTGCAGACACAACTTAAGACCCATACAAATATGAGTTTATTGGCAGTGTGCCTGAAAACAAAAATGGCTACACAGTAATAGAATTTCACACGTCTGCATATGCAGACTAATGTGAAAACATAATAACACGCTCTACATTCTTTTCCTTTGAAGTCAAAATTGGTTTGGTATTAAGGGTACTGGATAAGTTTTCCTGGACAAACAGTCATCATCATCGTACACATTTCATTGCTCACAGTTTGAGAATAATGTAATAAGTGTGTGCTGTGCTGTAACCCTGTTTTTGGTGATGCATCCTGCACTAACACACTCACCTCCATGAAGCGGGAGATGGTCTGTATGGCCTGGTCGGTTTCGTTGAAGACGTCTCTCCAGGTATAGGCGGATCCTGCAGGTCTCTGGTCCTCTGAGGCCTTGGACAGGAAGTTCGACATATCTGAGACACGCCACTCAGTCCCACCGAGCTGGGCATTAAAGAACGCGGCACTGGCGTTATTCTGGAGCAGGGTCTGCAAAAAGGAAGGTTTATATTGTTTATTATAGAGAGTCAATCTACCGTTACCTAATACCTAATATCAAAGAGGATACAGAAAAAGTAAAAAACCCAACGGTTAGTGTCTCAGAGTCTTGCTCCCACAAGACTTATTAACCTTCTTCTACTGGCGCTGTAAAATGTATATCAAACAACATCGATGGCAACATGGCTTTAAGCTTGTTTGGTTTTGTGACCTTTATTACTGCTGCGCTCTGTGTGTGTTTGTGCATCTCTTTGTGTAGCTTGTGGCTGAACAGAGCTTAAAATGCAATATTTAAAACTAATTCAAACAATGGAGTTCATATGAACCCTGCAAAAAATAATTTTAACTGTCTTAAAGGGTGGTTCATCTCTGACAGAAACAGATAATTCAGCTTTTTTCTCTTTTCATGTTTTCAAAATGCATTTAATTGTTATTCAGAGATTCAGGACTCTCTCTCCCTCTCTCTCTATATATATATACATGTATATATACATATATATACACACACACACATATACATATGGCTAATGGTCAAATATCTTCAACGTGAAGTTATTTCACAGTATCACCTTTTACCACTAGGTGGAAGTGGTGCTTAGGCTATTTACATAGGAAAAGAAGGAAGGAAAACCAACACATTTCTAGCCAGGAAGAGTTCCCTGTTATGAACGATATGCCATCTGATAGAGACTTTTTTCTTAAGAACATGATGGTAAATTACTCATTCTTGTAGAGTGGCTGTAAATTATTACCAATTAATTAATCTAGACAGAACAAGTAGTCCTGTGGGCAAGAAAATAATCACTTTGTCTGCTTGTCCCTGTTTGATGTGATCACTGAGAACAAATGGTTCAAATGATTGTTTTGCTTTGTGTTTTCAGATTGCTGCCATTTTAATACTTTTGGTATTGGTCAAGTTTTATGGTTGACCTAAACTCTGTGTCCCTTTCAGCTGGATTATCTGTCTATATATCTCTTATGTTTGTCCAAAAGACACCAGCCAGTGTGAAAAATTGACTTCACTTTGCCCCTGTCATCTTTCTCCACAGTTACAAGTAGTTTCATCATCCAGGGAAGAACCCACAAGAGGATAAACGAAATCTGTGACTTTAATGGTCAGTAAGACTTTGTTAATACCCATACTGAAGTAGTCTGGGTGGTGACCCCTACAGAAGCTTCAGAAGCTGTGTGGTCCTCCTTTTGCAAGTCACATCAGACACATAATTATACTTCAGTCACAGAGATGCAAAGATTACTGTCTTTAAACACTGCATATGTGTGTGTGTTGTCAGTGCATCCCACGTACCCTGACCAAGTCCATTTCCTCGCCATTCTCCATGAAGTTCCAAAGTTTGGGCTTCATCTCCTCCCACATCCCTCCAAGGTCCCTCAGCACGCCGAGCTCCTGGAAGGTCTTATTAACCTGCGACACACACAAACACACTCAGTTTCATTTTATGAGGCCTCAAGATTCTGATGGAGGTCTTAGGAATGAGAGGGGCCTGCTGTACCTCGTGGATGATTCTCTGTGTTGCTGGAGTATCTGGGGTGTACAGGATCTTCCCCATGAGCAGAGGCTTCAGAGCTCTCCAGATCATCCTGGAAATGGGGCTGGACTCCAGGCTCCGCATCATGTTGTTACAATAGGGAGCTGGAAAATAAACACAGAGACATTTTAAGTCTTGAACCTTGTCTGTCTCCTATGGTATATGAGGATGAATAAATCTGGTAGTTTCAGGGTAGCTTTGGACGCTTACTGGAAGAGTTGTCGTAAGCGGAGAGAGGTTCGCTGTCGCTGTCGTTGCCATGGTTTCCAAACAGGGCTTTGTAGTTGTTGTCTTCATACCAATTGAGAGACTTGATTTTGAGGCCGCCTCCCTCGGGGTGTCCGCAGACGATACGTGACACAGCCTGGTACATCTGATTTGGAGAGCCTGTGGCATTTGCAGTTAGATACAGGATCTCCTTACGCATATCCTTCCAACTATTCATGCTGGAAAGCTGAAGGGAGAGAGAGACACACACACACAGAAATGTTAACATGATAATGGCTGGCCATCAGTATGTCATTCCAAGTCCAAGCTTGATAAGCTAGGGGAGACACATAGACACAGAGACATCTTCCATGTGCATGCACACCAAAAGAAAAAAAATAGGATTAAGAACTACATCAACAACTAATGTTCTTTATGCATTTGATGGGTTCGTTAGCCACACTAAATATCAAACAGTCATCATCATCAGTTGGCTACACACACACATACAGGTGTGGGTGTTGATGTCTCTTTACAAAGCACATTTCAAATGATTAATATTGCCTTTAAACTTTATACAATCTAACATTTAGATCACTAATGCTTTCATTCTGGGATATGCGGCTGGAGTCTGGAGCTCATGCTTTAAGGTGATTTAAAGTATATGGATTATGAAAAGTACTTTTTAACAAAGGAAAATTCTGCAGAAAATGATTTCAGTCTGTGAATTATATAGATAGATATCTGTGAAATTAGTCCTAAATGACTTCAGCTTCCAGCCACAGAACAGAACAAGCACTCTGTGATGTTCAGGGGTTTGTACTGCATGTCATATCAGCTCCATGTGTCACAACATCTGTGTTCAAATGTGCTCTGCACATGCTTCTTCCTTCAGGGGATCTCACATGTCTCATATGCTGTAGCTCACAGTGTGAGAAGAGAAAATAATATGTTTACATTTTAAAGGCTATCATCTGTCACAACACAGGCAGCTTATACGAATCCTGTGTGTGTGACACTGTAGGTTTGATGATATTAAAGGTTATCATCTGAACCATGAGTGGTATTCTAGACACGGAAGTCAAGTGTTGCACTGAGGGGTGGAGACACTTAGCACTTAGCCGTCTGCCTGACTAAGATAAATTTAACTGCTGTTGCCAGTCCTATCTTCCCCCTCTGTGTGCGCGTTGTTTTGCATTTCTCTCTAGAGGAGAGTCAGATAACATATAAATTACATGTTATCACACTGTTTCTTGCATCAAAAGCAACTATGACGATGCATGTTCATGGGATTTCTTTGTCAAAACATTCTCAATGAAAATAAAACATGAAGTTCTGTGGCTATGTTCATCACAACTACAAAACAATATGGCTCTTTGTCTCCAGAGAAACTGTTCTTGATTTTCTATTGACATTAACTACCAAGTCTGTGTTATGTCACGCAGAAGGGAGCAGGGAGTTCACTGTGGTTCACATAGGGGTAACTACAGGTCAAGAAACAAGTCGCCACAAGTTCCCCATTAATGTCTCCAAACTGGTTGACGGCACATGCAATTATGTCACCAACTCGTGATCGGGAAGGAATGACAGGAGGGGTTTTGTGCTTTCTGTGCAAGTAAAACAAAGAAAGGGTGGAAGAAGAGGGAAGCTTTTGTTTCCTAAGCGTGAGCCACAGGAGGTTACTTGGGCTTAGGCTAAGCTCGAGCTCTGTGTGCGATGGATGGAGGCTGAGGAAATCAGACCTTTTACTGAGGTGAATATGTGACTCCTCACATACATGACAGAAACTGAGAGAAAGAAAGAAAGAAAGAAAGAAAGAAAGAAAGAAAAAAACAAAGAAAGAAAGCCTGGTTGCAGCAGAGTAGGAGGTGGAAATGAGTGCGGAAGGCGCCAGAACAAAGAGAGGTTACTATCGGTCGTTCTCCTAATAGGCAAACCTCCGCAGGCTCCACAAGCAGAGCGCTATTATACTGACAATTGTCACACAGAGTACACACTCACTGACACACAAACACAAATGCAAGCAGAAGAACATAGACAGACGAGGCACAAACACACAGAAGATCCTCACACGCCATACATGGCTATTTCAGAACAAAAAGTGTTTTCTCTGTCTATAGCATGTGATTCTTATTCTGCCCCTCAACAAGATATTCAACACTGTTTTCCAACAAAGAGAAAGTGACACTGAGAGAACTGCTGCGTCTCAGATCACAGACGTTCTGTATGCGGTTGCTTTGCAGCTGAGCCTGCAGCCACATCAAACTGCCACATGCTTTCCTGCTTGAGTACAGAACCGGTTGTGTTAATGTGTGCGTGTTGCATATTTTTGCCTTTTAGTAGGTTACATATGTACTTGTAAATACGTGTCATCATCTCTGTATTGCCAGAGGCTACAGTGGCTGCAAAAACAGAGCAATGACTGACAGAAACCTACACCACTGTTTTTTTTGCTCCTGTTTTGGTGTCAAATGCTCGCACACACACACACACACACACACACAGACCAGTATCTTCTAATGTCGTTTTTTTTGTGTGTGTGTGCAACTGACTCTGCCGGCCAAACATTTGTATGAGCGTGTGTGAGTCTGTGCAAGTAAGTATTAATTTGCCTGTGCTGAAAACGTTTTTTTGTGACTGAGTATATGTGTCATTTCCCCCGAGGGATGATGTCCATGTTAACTTGGGTGACTAGGTGAGAAACACACACACACAGACGGGCAGACAGCAGAAGAGGATTGTCCCAGAGTAACCTCGCAGAAGAGCCTGTACGAGGTTACTGAAGTTCAAATTTCCACTCCAGCACACAGGTATTTCGACCAGAGCAGCTCAGGGGCCTGTCATAAATGAACTGGTAACATGAGAACATACATTTTAACTACATCTAAACCGGGCTGTGATCTGAATATTATAAGACTTAGAGAGGAATTAGTTGTCTTGAGGTTAGTAGAGTCCACTCCTGCTCTCTCCAACAATGTAAACCTCCTCAAAACAAAGAATAACAATACACTGCTAAATGTAAAGCAGTAAAACACAAGTAGATGTAAGCATATTGATGATTAGCATCAGTGTAAAACCCTACATAAAACGAACCCTAATAATTGATTGAAATAAAAATTGATTGGTTCTGATTAGGCTAAAATGATATCTTTATATCTGTAAGAGACTCTGATTGAACCAGATATCAGGTTGTAGATTTCTCCATGGTGACAGTGATCAGGTTTGGGAACAGAGAGGTTACTCGAGTTTATTCACACACTCCCTACCGCTTCCCTAAGCAACCGCTTAAGCTACTTAGGACAAACAATACAAAGAAGATAAATGTCAGTAATGTCTCAGAGAAGCATGTTGATTAAACTTACATTTTTTTTAAAGTATGCATTTGCCAGGCTTGTCAGGGGAGGGAAGGAATTACCTGTTTTTCCTTAATTATCCCCACTCATAATGAAGGTTTTAGTTGTTGTAACAGCCTGGGAATGAGTGGGAGTCCAGATTATTAGAGTTCAAATCTCAGCGCTGCCATCCTCCTGAGCTAAACAAAATAATCTACTTACAAACAGAGAAAAGAGTTAAGGAGAATACTGCAGCTATTTAGGATTTAACTAAAATACATCAAGAACATGGAAGGCTGTTGAATACTATTGACTTAAATTGCGAAATGAGCAAAGGATGTTCTATTGTTGATGTTCTATTTCCTCCCAAATGCACAACAGAGCGCCACAGGAAATCATTCCTGCCTGTGGCCATCACTGGAAATCTGTATCTACTTCACCTGTTCATATACTACCTCACTATTTATTCTTAAATGTTTAAGTGCAATACATATATAGTCATACACTTCAGTGCAACACATACATACATATTCATTGTTATTGTATATATTTTTTACCTCACTTAAATACTGTAAATGTGTATATTTTTTTATTTTGTATCTCTTATTTTTATATTTTGTACTTTTAGTTCTAAATTATGCTACTTTCTACTCTTGAATGGGAGCACCGGTACTGTACAATTTCCCCCTGGGGATCAATAAAGTATTTCTGATTCTGATTCTGATTATTGATCACAATTTACCTCATTCTGATAATGAAGATTATATAAGTTTGAGAGGATCTTTGCGACAGCCAGGAGGGAAATCTGCCACTTTTTTGCCACAAGTGCAACTGAACGTGTTACAGACTTTCTTGGACCACCAGCTCCTTGGTTCTAGTACTGTAGATGAATCCTGGTTCATTCTGCCCCCTTTCAAAATATTCAAAATAAATTGTATTTTTGCATACATAAAATTTTCATGTGGCTTGTCAAAATGTGAAAATGAGCTTTTTCATGACTACTGAAAAGACGTTTTGAAAATCCATTATCACGGTAGTTCTTTCTGCCTTCCGACAGTGGTAAGCCCTGGATTGAAACACAGGCTGCAGATGATTACTGGTTACAGAGAGGAGAGGTTACGTGAGTGCATTTCTCCACTCTGCCAGCCTCATAGCTCTCTCATCTACCAACCAGCGAAGCAAACCCATATAATCTGCTTCAAGCTAAATAATACACCGTGAAGTGGAATGATTTCTGTTAGCAACAAAATTATCAGTGATTAAATAGATGCTCTTTCAGTGAATGTGCCACTGTGTGTTGACCGGCAGTCTAAAACAAGCACACGGTCCCCACAGGGGTATAAAAAAGATCAACAAGAGGTGGTTCAGAAACAATCAAAAACATGGTGCAACCGGTGAGGAAGTTGTGCAAAATGATTTTGTTTAACATTCTTCTGCTTTCGTCTTTTACATTCTTCACGAGTTCGTGTTTGTTCAGTACGTTCTCACACGGAGCCAAGCCAAAAAGAAGTTGATACGGTGGAAAGGGGATAAAAAAGGATTGATGAAGGCCGCTACATTAGTGGTTGAGGACACTGATGTTCTTACAGCTGCTCAGACAGGAAGTGCTATCACAAATGTACACACACGCACTCGTACACACACAGCTGGGTCTTTATGTTTTGCCAACTCAGCAGAGCAGGAGCCTGAGAGAAAGGGGGTTGTGTTGTGTGTGGGTGTGGGTGTGTGTGTGTGTGTGTGTATGTGGGTGGGTGTGTGTGTGTGTGTGTGTGTGTGTTCATCACCGACTGCTGCGTCTCTTCTTTCTCGCTACATTCCAACAGCTCACAATGGGTTACATTAGCTTAGGCCAGGCATGTGAGTGTGTGTTAGGGTGCGGGCATGTGATCCTACACTGTGTGTGTGTGTGTGTGTGTGTGTGTGTGTGAATGCGAGACAGTGAACAGTCTCAGTGCACCTGGTGGTTGGCTGAGTACAGCTCTTGTGCCACCACCCACAGGAAGATTTCACACAGCCCATTTTGTTCTCATCTGAGCTTGAGAAAGCTTTTACAAAAGTGGGGGAAATCAAAGCCCACTGTGGTGGAACAAAGTGAAAAGGCCTTTTTTAACATGGTTGAATGTTGAAAAACAAGACCCACATTGGTACGTACGTGTACAGTCATGTTTTTAATAATGCAACCAACTCAATAACCTCTTTTTCCTTTTAATTGACACTATTCATTTGTACATGCAACTGTTAAACCCACATAGCTCCCCAAGTCAAGCTTTTATCAGAATGTGCTTCGAAAGATCAGTGTGTGTGTGTGTGTGTGTGTGTGTGTGTGTGTGTGTGTGTGTGTACACTTATATGTGTTAATATTGTCAATATGGCCCTGACCCAACTCCCCCAACTACTGCATGTGACCTGTGTGTACAATAACTGAACCGAGAGCTGATTCTTGGAAATAATTGATTGAACATTACTACTGAAGACTGAACTTTGGAAACAAATACTTCAGTAGTCCTGTTTGTAACTGTTGTAACGTGTGTGTGTGTGTGTGTGCATGAGGTGTATCTACCTCCACGGCCAGCGCTCCCAGGCTCTCCAGAAGATTGTCGGTTGCAGCTGAGACTTCCTGAACGACTTTGGGGTCCGACTTCACGTCCTTCTGTTGGAGAGAAATGGCATCGCTACTGTGTTGCAGAGATTTTACAACAAAACATACAATAAAACTAAACTGAGGTGCAGGGAAGGTAAATTCAATCACATATAGAAATATATAAATGTAACTAAACAATGTTTAATTTGCAACAGTTACTTGTTATGTGCCTATTGCCTTCAACTGATATATTATTATTTTTGGTTATTATCAGGTATCATCACAGTTTTCCTTCATGTTTTCTCTCATATGGCATGATACAGTATAATGGAGGCTCACATCACAGAGGCAGAGGAAGGTGACAAAGGGAAACAAACTGTGGTAAAGGAGAGGTGGCCGAGAGAGAAGAGGAAAAACACTGGGGTCAAAGGTGAGGGAAGAGGGGAGCCGAGAAAGAACAACAGGTCAGCGTGGCTTTGACCTCCTATGTTCCTGTCAGTCAAACTGCTGTGTGTGTGTGTGTGTGTGTTCTCGTCTATCACATTAAGCTGTCAGCTGCTGGAACGCCTGACACTCGATAAAGCACAGGTGTCGCTGAAGACCTCTATCTCATGCTCTCTTTACCTAACGATCTCTCTCTCTCTTACACACATATGCCCACACACAAAGTAACTAATGGGAGAAAGTTGAGTTATGAGATAAGACTTCTTGGCCTCACTTTTTACACAATGTTGTTGCTTTTGGTTAAGGATTTTCCATTCTTGCATCAAAGTTTGTCAACGTTTGGACACAACATGTGTTTTTGGATGAAGCAGGTCCACAGTAAACCAGATTTCATTCTCAGATCAAGAGACAAGAGAAAAACTTTTCTAGTCTCTTTGACAGCACAGCAAGGCTCTAGGATAGCATTGATTATTGCTGACTTGATTTATTTCTAAAGCAGAGATGACTTTTCCTCTGTCATCCTTTGTCTGTTTCTCCCAGTAGAGATTAGTACTACAGAACAAAATGTTTGTTTCACCTCTTGCCATCTTTCACCACTGTGACTCACATTTAAGTCACGGGTTTTATGGGAAGGGGGCAGGCTGTTCAGGGAAGATCATAGGATGAGAGGAAAACAAGGGAACACAAAAAACACAAAGTTTCATAATAAGCAGAAAAGACAAGGGATCAGGGATTTACTTTAAATGGGTGAATACAAGGGCCTGGCTTTGATTGGTGATTTCATGCCAGACCTGTACAAACAGTGATTCCTCTTGTCACATAATATTAGCGTCACAGTCAATGGCTCCCATTTAGCAGTCACAGTAAAATGACCTTAAAAGGCAATTAGAATAAGTCTCTGAAGTGTAGAGGCAACCATCCATGTTTGCATTTTTTCTTGTGAATCTATTTGTGTGTGTATAGAGCTGTTCATGATGTCCCAGCTCATATTCTGTAAACAGTCAAAAACAACAGCAATAGCTTCCAATTATTTCTGCTTGTAAAACGGAAGAGACAATCTGTTGTTTCCAAACAATATATGACTCCCAGTTGACTGAAGAATATTGCATTTTCTGGGAATATCTTTACTCATACAACCTAATCTTGCTTATGCTGGAGGACAACCAACTATCTAGCGGTGAAGCGACACGGCAAACTATGAAAATAAGATCCACGTTATTAAGAATATTTCATTATCTTTTAAGTTAGTAGCTGGGTTTTGGTTGGTTGATGTGTTTGACTCAACGGATAAACTCACCCGAATGGGTTTGAAGAAGTCCAAGTTGGACAAGAAGTGGCTCTGCGCCTTGTTTAGCCAATCACTGGAGGACTTGCAGATAATTTCTTGAGTCAGATGCGACACGTTGCGGTCGGCAATGTGAACAAACT
The DNA here is from genome assembly GCF_043641665.1 of Enoplosus armatus. Lineage (NCBI taxonomy): Eukaryota > Metazoa > Chordata > Actinopteri > Centrarchiformes > Enoplosidae > Enoplosus > Enoplosus armatus. The sequence continues at coordinate 614,592 of NC_092181.1, read as the reverse complement.
CCTCCAGGGGCGTGGTGTTACAGAGGTCTCGGAGATGGAAGCCGAAACCTTTAGTCAGCACCTGGGCAGAGAAGAGTAGACTATTATGACATGAGCACATGTTCGCTACACACTATGTGACAACATCCACCCCGTCATGTTGGATTCATTATATGCAGTTTATTATATTCAGTTTAAATAAATACTACACAATAACTGAAACATACAACAAACAACAAAAGAGTGTCCTGCCAATAAATATTATTAGTATAGACCAGTCATTAATCTCTATTTCCCTTCTGGATGCGCAGTAACGTTGCATTAATGTGTGATGAGTAAGACTGTTTGTGTTACATCACAGAGTTCCCTTGGTAGTTTTTCTTGACTCTTTAAAAATCAGTATGTATCAGTCTAAAAAAGTTACATTCCTAAAATCTGACCATGAGAACAAAACAATGATGCTGCTCGCAGAAAGATATCGCTGAGATCTGCAAATGGGGCTTCTTCAATATGTGCGCAAGCGCCGACCGTGCATGCAGCCTGTTACAGTTGCTCCTGTTAGTTTTGTACAATTTCCCCTCGGGGATCAATTAAGTATTTCTGATTCTGAGCAACCGAGAGGGAAAGAAATGTCAAGAACGTCAATGCCAAGGATATCTTCAGTAGAGGTTTTTGACACGAAATGTTCACCAAATAAAACTCTACTTGGAGAGACTCATCTGGTGATAATTTTTTAGATGTAAAATAACTTTTGTCATTTAAAAAAACACTTTTCTCCCCTCATTTTTCAAAAATGGTTAAACACATTATTTGGAAGAGGAAGCACAGCTGCGTCTGTGCACAGACGGAGTAACAAGATGTCCTTTTCTGGGACATCAGAGCATTGAAAGACGTATAGGAGTGTGTGTGTGTGTGTGTGTGTGTGTGTGTGTGTGTGTGTGTGAGCGAGATAGAGAGAGGCAGAGCGGAGCACACTGACTTATCATCTAAATGTCCTTGTCTGTGTTATGCCCTCATGTCTATCAGGCTTCAAACTGCACACACACACACAGTCACAGCTGGTAATCTTTTCAGTGGAAAAACATCAGGGCTTACAGCAGAGAGTTTGGAGGATTGGGAATCACACCAATCGTCCGATAGAGAACTCCACACAAATTTTTCCCTTGAGAGATTTTTTATATTCATTCATTTGTGTGTTTGCTCTCCTGCATCTCATTACTGCAAAGTAATTGTCGAACAACAACAAAATAATAATGGAGAGCACAGGAGCTCACCAATAAGCTTCCCTTCATTTTCACTCCTCTTCCTAATGACCTTCCTTGACAAGTGAATAGTCATCCTCTCTGATCAATAGATGTCTGGGAGAACGGGAAGGTTGAATCAGGTGGTGTAACGTGAATTTGTCTTTGAACCTCTGTCTCTGCACGTGAGGGGAAATGTGTGTGTGTGTGTGGGGGGGTAGAGGGAAGAGTAGTGGTCATGTGACACCAGCCCTCCAATTGCAAAGCAGGGATGATGTAGTGGGTTGGTTAGGGAGCTGTTGTTGAGGTGGAACTCGGTAGCTGAATCAGTCAATGTACTGTATGTATGTAAGTGATACTGGATTATACAAATAAACTGGATTTGAATGGGAGAGGAGGAGGATGTGTGTGTTTATGTGTGTATACGCTTTAACAAATGTTAGGGGGTTGCTTTGAAATCGATCATCAGCTTGAAAAAAAAATGACGCACAGGAAGAGAGGAATGAAATTAAGAGCGAAGGAGATACTATCAACTCAGAAAGCGAAATGAGAAATATGGGAACCAGAAAAATGAAGAAAAGATGGGAAGAGACGAGAAAAATGAATCAAGTTGTAGAGTTGAAAGGAAAATAGGAAAATTATATCCCAAAGAAAATTTGATTTTCTTTTTGTCTGAGAAAAGAATATAAGGGAGAGAGACGGACGTGAGGGTGGCTTTTGGTGCCTGACAGCCTCTACCCACCTACCCCTCACCCACAGTGATTTTTCTGCCGGGTATTAAGGGCTTAGCTGTGCCACAGCAGAATCCTGTGGCCCACCAGATACTGTCAAGCCAAGGTCATGGATTTATGCACGAGCATTGTGGCCAGGGGAGTGTGATAATCTCGTATGTGAAAAGGACCAAACAAAAAGACTGTACACAAAATGATACTGTAGTGCTTCATGCTTTGGCAGCTGAGACTGATGGAGGCCTGTAACATGTACTTTGATAATTTACAGCAATTCACAAGTTAGAAAAATCTCAAACCAATCATTGAGTTATTATTATTCACTGAAGGGAAAATGTTGAAGTTTGGAGCATGTGCTTTTAAGAAGGGCATTTCAGTAAAGAAAAAAGGGAAATGTCCTTAAAGATTGTAATATTCTACCTTCTCCAGATTGACGTCAGCCTCCACTATCTGCTTCAGTGCGTGACGAGGAAGTGAGGCATTGTGGTGCAGGAAGTGGGAAAGGGTCTCATTGTCTCGCAGAAAATCCTTCAGCTTGAAACCTAGAAAAAAAAACAGAAGCATTGAGTCAACCAACCGTGAGACACAAAGCCCTCTTTGATAAAAGAAAAAGCAGTGACCATGTGAAACAAGTAATAGAATATATCCAAAGTGATTGCTTATAAAATTCCTCAATATTCTTATCCAAATAAGCCTATCAAATTCCCAGACTTTCCTTGTCCACAGTATACCTCTTAAAACTCCCTTATCTTCCAGAAATTGTATGATCCATGATTTAATGCTCACTGATAACCACAATATGTAATACATCAATAACTAGAGGAGTCAAAGAGAGAACACAAAAATACATCACTGAATAAATGATGGAGTCCATATCAAATCCATATCAAATGATGTATTTGAATACTGATAACTTGACACCGACACACACTGTCCTCTCTGTACTCGGAGAGCTTTTTGTACTTTTACTGCATTCCAAAGAAGTCAAACCATTTCTGAAACTGGCCTGAGTCAGCTGTGTGGTCACATGCACCCTCACACACACACACACACACACACACACACACACTGCTCTCGTCCTCAGCTCTGAGTTTTGTACTCAGCCGAGGTTACTACAGGGTGTTCCAGTTACTGCCTGTTCAGTTCCTCTCTCTCACTCTCTCTTCCTACCTAGATTTCACCGTCTCGACCTTTCACCTATTTTTTTGTACCCTCACCCCTTTTTGTCAATTTTCTCTCCATCCACTCACGAGTTGTACTAGAAGCTGTTCTAGACTTTGTGCTAAACTAGTTAAGAGAAATCATGCAGAGAAAGCAGGAATAGCTGCCGCTGCACAGCAGACTGTTATTTTGGTTATTAACCGCACTGTCTATATCGGTTGCTTACTTTCATGTTAGGCTTGATGCATCAAACTTAACTGATTATTTCTTCTCCTGCCCTGGAATATTAAGATGACTACATTTTACAAAGAATGAATGATTACTGCTCTGCTCTCCTCTAGTCTGTTCTCAACTTAATAACACAATAAGTGAATTTTGATGGCTTATTTTAAAATAACGTCATGCCTTCCCTTCATCTCCAGCAAATCTTTTTCTACTCACTGTCTTTTACAATTATCACAAACAGGAAACACTTTGCTTAAACTGAACTGAACATCCCTTGGGAGGAAGTAAAAGAGAACAGTGTGTTTCTGTGCGTTGAGGGGGCACATATGTGGTGTCACTCTCCCTTACTGCCTCCATGGCTGTGTACCAGAGTTTGTGCGATTTGAGTTTGAGGTGTGTTGCCATTCCTGCTCTCCATGGGATTCTGTGCTTGTGTGTGTGTGTGTGTGTGTAATCGTGCACCTGTGCCTGTGTATGCATGTGTGTGACCGACACTCTCAGGGGTGAACAACCAGGGAGTGCTAATAAGGTCTAATCAGTGTCCCAGTAGGAAGTTGCAGCTCCCATGGTGCATTGCATCCAAAGGCCCTAGAGGACAAACCAGACTGGATGGTGCAACCTTGTTAAAATGGAAAGTCTAGCAGTGCTTTGTGTAGTCAGCAAAGGTACTGCAAAGGTGTCTTTGTATGTGTGTATTTCATTCCTTGCTTTATCTTATCTGTGTGTGTTTGTCTTTATTTACACTGCCTAAGTGGTCTAAATCCCCTGAGTTATCAGTAACAGAGAGGTTCTGTGAAGTAAATACAACGTAAGAAGTGACAAACCTTATTTGTGTTTGTTTGTGTGTGCTTTTCCTATGTTGGAGCCAGCTGCATACAAGGGCGAGTCCTACATTAACACTTACAAGTCTGCACATGGTCCTGGTGGCGCCTACCCTGTTTTAAATTAGACAATACTGACATCACATCCTAAACAACCAGTGTCCTCACTGGCCAAACTAGTCCATGAACAGGCTGTGATCTCTGTGGAACCACATATTCTCTAATCTTCCACAACTTGGCTAACAAGCATAAAGTAGCATCCCTGAGTGCCCCGTGTCTTTGTCTGATCAACAAAAGATGGCCGCTGCACGGATTCTGACAGCAGTGAAATCAAACCACAAAATGGCCGTGTAATGGGTGGACTGTTAAGTACTGTTTTGATGTAGAGAGCTGGAGAAAAAAATAACTTGTTGGCTTGTATCTGAGCACGTCTGACTGTGTGTGAGCTGTCTGTGAGAGCCTATCAGAGTTTTAGACCATCTAAATCAGGACATTTCTCTGAGAAGCTATTTTGATTGGTTCTCACTTCCCCAAGGAGCTATTTTAAATGTAGGACAAGGTTTTACCACTCAGGTTCAACAAATAAGGTTAAGGTTAAAGTAAGGCTTGGGGTAAACATGTTGGGCTGATGTTTATGGTTAAGGTGATAAGGAATGAATGTAGTCCTTGAGGCTACTTATAAAGACAGGCGTACAAGGATCTGTGCGTGTGTGTATGCAAACTTGAGTAATGTGTACATTCAAGACAAAATGAAGCACAGTTAAATTCAGAAGTCTCCATTTTAAAAGATCAGGCTCAGACACATCAAGCATTTTAATCAAATGGAGAAGGAGGTGAAAGGCTAAGAGAGTAAGATGCTCTCTTCTATTATGCAAATCCACTTTCCGCTCCACTTTTGTGAAGACAGGTGGGCAGATAAGAAAAAGAGCCGTGGGCAATGAAAAGCTCAACACTGACGATCAGACCATATCCATCTCTCATCCATTTATCTACTTGATATTAAGAAAACCTTCATCTCAAAAATGCTGCTTGACTCTATGTTCAAAGGATCTGTTGACTTTCTTCCTTTCATCTATCTGCCATGCCATTCTGAACTGTCTCATACAGCAGAAACGCATTAGACCTGATCAAAAGTATGTCCTGAGTGATTTATTTTGTTATCCTACGGGGTGGGGGAGCTCATCCCTTCATGGTCCCCCTTCCCTGTCAGTGTAAATCCCATTCGCTGACCCCAGCCGTTGCTGAATTATTAACCGACACGTGAGGGGCTCCACTCTCAGCTCTTTGATCCATGCTGTTATTCCTATAGCATCGCTCTGCAGCAGCAGTGCTCTGTTTGCTTTCTCCTGAATCATCCATGACTGTCCGCATGCTACATCTGCGCATTCCCTCACGTGGATTAAACGCGAATACAGAGCGAGATATGGGATCAAGCACTATCAGACCAGTGCGCATTTAGAAATCAATTGTGATGAAGTGCACAGATGCACTGAAAACAAAAAAAACAACCAATGCAGACCCCTGGCTCTGTTCCTTCCAGTTAAAATGTAATGAAGTCACAGAAAGTAGATAAGATGGAGATCTATTACTGGGCTCTAATGTATACTGCTAACAAGATGGACAGGAAAGACACAAACAGAGAAGAGGACATCCTGTACACACAAAATTAAACTGAGAGACGTGCAAACTTGGGAATTTTTACAATTAACAATGAACAGAACATATCTTCTTTTCATTTGCTCTGACTTGTAATCTCTCTCCTTTTTCAGGCCATGCTATGCTTTGTAGGGCCATTGCATAACGTACTGTACCTCTGGGCTCGCAGAACGGACGGTAGCCAAAACAACAAGAACTGTGATTGTTCCCGCTTTGTTGCATAATTTCTGATGGTACACTCTGCTCACTTTACTCTTACATTATGGTCTGACTTGAAACCGAGCTAAAACCCCTTTATTTATAGAAACTAGATGGACTGATTACCACATGTGTATCAGAGAAATATTGCTGTAGCAAGGCAACACTAATGGAACAAACGAAAATGACACCCACTAATTAGACCCCTTTATTTCAGTTTCATTTCATTTTCAGGTCAGTAGTTACATCACTGCTGCTTACTGTTCCTGCACTCTGTCCTGTAATGCCATTCCTTCTGTTATTATCCCCCATTTTATACAATATTAATGTTTTTTCCATACTGTCCCCACATGTTTTTCAGAGTAATGGGTATTGAATTGAAGTGGAAAAAATATATATTTTTCACTGTGCAAAAGTTAATGTGTTTGTGTGACTTCTATTCAAGTGAAATAAAGTAAGTGCAGAGTTCAACACAGCCCCCCTTGCCTTTTTTCAGGGTGTTTTGACAGTGGAGTCATCAACAAGATGTTATTTTAGAGAGATTGAGAGAACAGCCAAGGTCATAATGATCTCTCCCTTTTTCTTTTTCAAAATGTTGCTCTGCAAACCACTAAAATTTAAGACAATGATTCAATGCGTTGGTGACACTGACAGCACAGACGGCATCACAGCTTGACTTTATCAGGTCTGTGGCCTGGTCCTCACAGACAGGCAACATTCCAGCCGGATCAGCGCCGCCTTTTCTACCAGATCAGTACAGTGATTGTACAATGATTGTCAGGGTGGTGGGCAATTTTCTGTGTTTCCTGTCTTGTGCCACCCCGATGGCACGCAATAACAGAGAAGTGCAACACCCACTGGCCTCTGGGAGGTGGGCAAATAGTGATAAGGAAGACTCTGAGGACTTTGAGCTGCTACACTGCCAAAGTGACCTTGAGAAGTCACTTTATCTAGTTTTAACATGTTGCTAATCTGTTTTTTCTTAATTTATTGATCTGCAATGATTCAAGCTTAATTCACATACTAATTGAGTTTAATTTTCATCTAAATCCAAAAAGATTACAACTACATTGGAAACGTGAA